>NC_086449.1:656205587-656511837 GCF_028390025.1 Pseudophryne corroboree | reverse complement strand
AAATATGTGGACAAACAGAAGCGAATACCGTCCTTCACCACATAACTGAACCTAATGATGACATATAAACACAATTTACTTAATTTCATACTTTTCTCTGAATTTTTAAATAAGAAACATTTGGCCTAGGGGTGCCGTAAAATAATTTTTATACTCTAGTGTAGCCAACGTTAAGCCACCACTGGTGTACAGTATAATCTGTTTCATTTGTATCTGGGTTTGTCAGTAGTTAGCTTACTCTGGCTGAACTACAGCATGCTGTTCAAACCAGCTCCAGTATGGTTAGATTAACAGTGGCAGAGCATGCTGGGAATTGTATTATAGCATCAACTTAAACATTATTGCCTACACCTGATTTAAGGTGAGCATACTGTACATTGTCAGATAAAATGTCTGTAAGACTGACAGACATTTTATCTGACAGCCTGAAGCCCATCAGATATAGTGGGCATATACTGGGGTAAATTTACTAAGATGGGGGTTCTTTTTAAGATGGGATGTTGCCCAGAGCAACCAATCAGAGTCCAGGCATTATCTTCTAGAAGGTGTTAGATAAATGAGAAGTAGAATCTAATTGGTTGCTATAGGCAACATCCCATCTTAAATAGAACTCCCATCTTAGTAAATTTACCCGACTGTGATAGGAAATGGGGAGGAAATATTTACCCATTTCTTACCTATGAAGGAACAGGGCCATGGCAGTGCATACTCTGTCAGATGCGGACGACCGATTATTGGATCAGTCTGGCATGTTGACAGATTTCTCATGTCTGACCATCCAATCATCACTGATCAGTAGCGGCCATTCACTATGCGAATAAGGCCAATAATTGCATATGTCCGACATTAGACCATGTTGACCAAGCATAAGGAAATCCTGTGTTACAGCAAATTGCTCAGATACAGTGGTTCACTGGCTACCTGAATTTCAATGGACTTATGCAGTGTGATACAGTCATTGGTTGACAAGACTTGGTTATTCCAATCTAAACAAAATTTCATTGGCCAAATGGATAATTTTGTTTCTAATGGCCTGTCACTGTATAAGCAGCATGAGGTGCCTTCACCTGCTCTCCGATACATTACTCTGCTCTGGCTAGCACATGCTAGCAATAAGAGACCAAGTGCACCTGCATTGTTGACAGCTAAGTTATTTCTGGTTATGGACACCCGCTGCACTGGTGCTCCAGTACTACAAAATAAGTACTGTAGGGCTACCGGACCTTCTCTGTTCCAACATATATTCTTATTATTCCTACAAGTTCTCCAGCTCATTGCTTGCTTACAAAATAAGGAATGATATGTGCATAACTCTTTTCTGAGTCCTGTACAGTAGTTAGGTTACCAAAAAAAAAAAATATATGTGGTACATCTCCTTCTCTCATCTTTTTAAACCTTAAGACATGATTTAAAAAAAAGTTTTCTCGCAGGCCCAGGCTGGAGTGTAAGTTCACCCCCTTTCCCTTACTTTTGTTTAGCTTCTATCTGTTCTACACTCCCCTTTCATACAGCACTGACCCTCATTAAAGATGACTCCCAGCTGCCTGTAATTCTCCACCACATCCACTTGTTCTGACTACTTTTAATCCCATTTACTTTGAGGGAAGCAGTGTACGCATTCTGTGTCTCACAGATCTGCTTCTCTTAGCTTCCATCTTCTGTCACAGGGTCAGAAATATACAGATGCTTAGAGATTAGTGATGTGCACAGGAAATTTTTCGGGTTTTGGTTTTGGATTTGGTTCCGTGGCCATGTTTTGGATTCGGACGCGTTTTGGCAAAACCTCCCTGAAAATTTTTTGTCGGATTCGGGTGTGTTTTGGATTCGGGTGTTTTTTTTTACAAAAAACCCTCAAAAACAGCTTAAATCATAGAATTTGGGGGTCATTTTTTGACCCCATAGTGTTATTAGCCTTAATAACCATAATTTCAACTCATTTTCAGTCTATTCTGAACACCTCACACCTCACAATATTATTTTTAGTCCTACAATTTGCACTGAGGTCGCTGGATGACTAAGCTAAGCGACCCAAGTGGCAGACACAAACACCTGGCCCATCTAGGAGTGGCACTGCAGTGTCAGACAGGATGGCACTTCAAAATAATAGTCCCCAAACAGCACATGATGCAAAGAAAAAAAGAGACGCAATGAGGTAGCTGTGTGACTAAGCTAAGCGACCCAAGTGGCCGACACAAACACCTGGCCCATCAAGGAGTGGCACTGCAGTGTCAGACAGGATGGCACTTCCAAAAATAGTCCCCAAACAGCACATGATGCAAAGAAAAATGAAAGAAAAAAGATGTGCAGGCATCGCAACCGACACAATTGGACTCTCCTTGGGGATTTGTGATTTAGAAGAACGTACAGTTCTTTGCTGTGCTTTTACCATCTTAACTCTTTTAAGTTTTCTAGCAGGAGGATGAGTGCTTCCATCCTCATGTGAAGCTGAACCACTAGCCTTGAACATAGGCCCTCAGCCGTTCCTTGCCACTCCGTGTCGTAAATGGCACATTGGCAAGTTTACGCTTCTCCTCAGACAATTTTGATTTAGATTTTTGGGTCAGTTTACTGAGCTTTATTTTTTGGGAATTTTACATGCTCTCTACTATGACATTGGGCATCGGCCTTGGCAGACGACGTTGATGGAATTTCATCGTCTCGGCCATGACTAGTGGCAGCAGCTTCAGCACGAGGTGGAAGTGTATCTTGATCTTTACCTATTTTACCCTCCACATTTTTGTTCTCCATTTTTTAATGTGTGGAATTATATGCCAGTAATATATCAATAGCAATGGCCTGCGCACAACTGAAATGCATCACAGGTATGGATGGATAGTATACTTGACGACACAGAGGTAGGTAGAGCAGTGGCCTACTGTACCGTACTGCTATATATTATATACTGGTGGTCAGCAAACTGTGCAAAACTTAAATGCACCACAGGTATGGATGGATAGTATACTTGACGACACAGAGGTAGGTAGAGCAGTGGCCTACTGTACCGTACTGCTATATATTATATACTGGTGGTCAGCAAACTGTGCAAAACTGAAATGCACCACATGTATGGATGGATAGTATACTTGACGACACAGAGGTAGGTAGAGCAGTGGCCTACTGTACCGTACTGCTATATAGTATATACTTGTTGTCAGCAAACTGTGCAAAACTGAAATGCACCACAGGTATGGATGGATAGTATACTTGACGACACAGAGGTAGGTAGAGCAGTGGCCTACTGTACCGTACTGTTATATAGTATATACTGGTGGTCAGCAAACTGTGCAAAACTGAAATGCACCACAGGTATTGATGGATAGTATACTTGACGACACAGAGGTAGGTAGAGCAGTGGACTACTGTACTGTACTGCTATATATATAGTTATACTGGTGGTCAGCAAAATTCTGCACTGTCCTCCTACTATATACTACAATGCAGCACAGATATGGAGCGTTTTTCAGGCAGAGAACGTATAATACTGGTGGTCACTGGTCAGCAAAACTCTGCACTGTCCTCCTACTATATAATACTGCTGGTCCCCAGTCCCCACAATAAAGCAATTAGCACACTGAGCACAGATATTTGCAGCACACTGAGCACAGTCAGATATGGAGCGTTTTTCAGGCAGAGAACGTAGATATTTGCACTTGCAGCACACTGAGCACAGATATTTGCAGCACACTGAGCACAGATATTTGCAGCACACTGAGCACAGATATTTGCAGCCCACTGAACATAGAAACTGAGAGGACGCCAGTCACGTCCTCTCACAATCTTCTCCAATGCACGAGTGAAAAATGGCGGCGACGCGCGGCTCCTTATATAGAATACGAATGTCGCGAGAATCCGACCGCGGGATGATGACGGTCGGACGCGCTCGGGTTAACCGAGCAAGGCGGGAGGATCCGAGTCTGCCTCGGACCCGTGTAAAATGGGTGAAGTTCGGGGGGGTTCGGATCCCGAGAATCCGAACCCGCTCATCACTATTAGAGATGGTCTGTAATTGGCATTTGTCTATTGGCATTACTGTTCCCCTGGTAACTCCTCCATTCTGCTTCTCACAGAGCTCAACTTAACTTAAATCACTCAATCAGCATTCACAGCTCTGCAGCCCTTTCCCTCATTGATTTGATTCATTAGCCCTCCGTTACTTCTGTTTAGGGCTTCAACACTTTAGCCATGTTTCCTTCCTGTAGCAATATCCACTATACAGCTGCTGTGGCTTTGAGGGACATGTACTAAAGGGTGTGTAACACATTACTGGCATGTGGAATCCCGGCGGTCAGCATACCGACACCAGGATCCCGGCCACAGAATGCCTGCAGGGGGGGCGAGTGCAGTTGAGAGTTTTTAGCACAGGGTTTTATGTTACTTTTACCCCTTCTATAGCTGTTGTATTGTATCTATGCCCCCCCCCACCCGGCCTTCCTTAACCTTTCTCATGCCCTTCCTTCAGTAATTGGTATCTTTGCCCCTGAAGTTGCCCTAATTATTATGCCCTCTTACCATTTTTTGGGCCTTCTCAGCTTTGGGAGGCACAGAGTTTCCTCGGTATTCCTCCATTCATAATAAGGATGGCCAACAAGTACTGATGGTTTTGCAATCATTGATGGCCTTTTACATGTTTTTCACATTTTTTTTAACTATAGTTGGCGGTGCCTTAATGTCGAAGAACATTGACAGTACCGGCCTGAGGGCAGAGGTCTGTGCATACGCATCATTAAGCCATTGATGTCATCACAATGGTTTGATCAAGCCTTTACAATGGTTTGATGTCAATGGTAAAAACATTGATCATCTATGATAGAGCTATCAATGGCTATTACTAATTCATGATGTCCCACTTTGCAGGACAGGACAAATCACTCAGGGTTCTATTCATGAAGCAGTGGAAAGAATTAACAAGTGAGCCAGTGGAGAAGTTGCATATGACATATGTTATTTAAAAGCTGATTGGTTGCCATTGTCAACTTCTCCACTGGCTCACTTCTCCACTCTATTCACTGCTTCATGAATAAACCCCCAAGTGCTGTATCACTGCACTACTGTCCTCACTAACAGGACAAATCGCACAGAGCTGTATAACTGCACTACTGTCCTCACTGACAGACGGGAGGGTACATTGCAGTGCCATTATTGAGCGTCGACTCAGCGTTGGGGGCATAATCCAGACAAAACAGGTGTATCTGGACCATTAGCAGGACACGTCGCTGTGCGATGCTTTCGCATGTCTGGGGGGTGGCTGTATCAGGCATGCGGGGCGGACTTGTGCCCTGTGCTGGACGACCCACGCATCTCCAAGAATTTGGTCGTAGATGTGCGTGTTTTTGCACATCTATGATCAGGTCTGAATTACCCCCTAGGCAGGGAATAAGGCTGGCCAGAGGTGACAGCAGGAGAGACTGACAGCCAGCACATGCCGGCACTCTGTCGCCCTCTTTATATGTCACACTGTCTGCCTGTAGCTGTGCAGCAGGGTTACTTCTGTCCTGCTACACCACTCTCTGCCACGGCTGCTGCAGCACCTCTTTCTGTCCTGGCTGCTGCAGCGCCTTTATCTGTCCTGGCTGCTGCAGCACATCTCTCTGCCTCAGCTGCAACAGCACCTCTTTCTGCCTAGGCTGCTGCAGCACGTCTCTATGCCCTGGCTGTTGCAGCACCACTCTCTGCCCCGGCTGCTACAGCACCTCTCTCTACATTGATGTTGCAGCACTTCTCTCTGCCCCAGCTTCTGCTGCAGCACCTCTCTCTGCATTAAAAGCTGCAGTAACATGTATAAACACATTATGTAATAAACAAGTGTTGTGTAACATTTTGTAGCATAGGGCCTAATTCAGACCTGATCACTAGGCTGCGTTTTCGTACAGCGGGCGATCAGGTCTAAACTGCGCATGCGTATATGCCACAATGCGCAGGCGTGTAGCACGGGTACAAAGTGGATCGCCGCTCAGCGGGTTTGTGTGAAGGATCCGTTCGCACGAGTGGATGGAAAAACGCAGGCGTGTCCATGCATTTGAAATAACATTTTGTTATCCCTAATGCACACTGAGTGAAAAATAATACTACATATATCTGCAGATATAGGGTTAAGCCCCTAGGCTGAATGGCAAGGTGTCTCTGTCACTGAGGGTCCCTAACACTAGGTATGAGTCTGGGGTGTGGGGCTTCATCATGTCGGCAAAGGCTGGCCATCGCAGGGCAGCACACAGGTGAAAATTAGTAGTGGTTAATAAGAAGCACAGAAGTGCTACGTAAGTTAGAAGTGTGATTAGAATAATACAAAATATATACAATGTGATAGGGAAAAACACAAGTGTTAATAAAGTTTTAGGGTGTGCCAACCTGAAGCAGCCCAGCCACACCAGGGTTTGGTGTGTGGTACCCCCTGTGCTGGTGTGGCTGCCTGGGTTGGCACACCCTAACTATTTAGGTTGGCACACCCTAACACTTTATTAACACTTATGTTTTTCCCTATCACATTGCATATATTTTGTATTATTTTAATCACACTTCTCACTTATATAGCCTGCGTTTTCCTTACCACTCCTGGAAAACGTCTCCAAACGGTGAGTTGCCGCCCCGAAACGCCTTCCTGCAGTCAATCTTCTTGTGGTCGCCGCTGCGACCGCTTTCTTCATGGTCAGCGTTGTTGCTACAATGAGCGTGAGCATTATGGCCCCTGTGCGTGCGCAGTAGTGACCCGGTCGCAGCTGTGCGAACGAAAACACGCTGCGATTGGGTCGGAATGACCCCCATGGTTTTGCCCTACTGCTAACAAATTTGCTGCTATGATTAGGCCTGAATTACCCCATGTCCTCCTTTCAGTATTTAACAAACAGTGGTATGCTTAGACTCCCGCTGTTTGTCACTGTACCATTTATAGATGGCGATAGTGATACGGTCCCTGCCAGGTGAAAGTGTCGCGCGCAGGAGCAGACTGGGTATTGCATATGTATATGACACAACAGCCCGCTGCTGGAGGATGCAGCAGAGGAGGGGGACGTCGTTGAATCTTGCCAAATAATTAAATATCAACTTAATTTTCATTAGTATCACTGTGATGCTAAACTAAATATGCCGCTGGTAAAAAGAATAGTTATTAAATGGTCCCTTACTACATGTAATAATAATATGGTAACTCAAAAATGCCTACTGTCGTTTAAGCTAGAAAATAGAAAACCTACTGCATTAAATGAGGGAATTTGACACAAGATGGGGAGAAATCTGGGCATTTGATTATTTAGCATCATGTTGACAATTGAACTGGAAAATGTTTTAAGTAATAATTCACAGATACCTACTGTACATCACGGTCTCTGCGTTCTGGTGGCCCCATAATGATTGTCACATTCTGACTGGCAGCAAGCCATATGTATCCCAATTAATGAATGAAGGCAAAATGAACAACATTTTAGAAAAACATCAATAATTAAATTAATTGAGGCGTATCTAAAGTAGATGTAGGCAGAACTTTATTTGTTTTGCTATATAATTATCTTTCATTTCTAAAGTGCCAAAAAAATGCCTGCAGCACTGTACAATGGGACAAACATAAATACATTTCAAACTAACAGAATAACAGAGCATAATACAATACAGTAGTAGACAGTATATAAGTACAAAAAGCAAAATTACATACATAGCAGATAAGCAGATAAGTATTCTAATGAAATTTTAATATATGGTGCTACAAGTGATCAGCATCACTGTAATACAATAAAACAGTACAGGGTAAAATAGTACAGCACAGATAACAGTACAATATAGCAGACAAGTAAATAGCAACTCTCAATACAGCCACTGATGCATGGGGTGCAGTGGAAATACTCAGCATAATCTGAAACCTGTATTTATGAGCATGGACACAGATAATGGGTCTAGGTTGCCTGAAGAAACGAAAACAATGAAGGAGTGGCATTCGGGGGCAGAAAGCATAAGGAGGAGGTGTAGAGTGTAGCTGGTATGTAAGACACGTACATAATGAGAACAGGAGAAAGGGGGACTGCAGTATATCACAATAACTTCACAGACTGGGTAGAACAAGTGACAGTAGCAAGGGCAGGGCAACTCGCTGTTGCTAGAATGAGCAAGCAGTGGTAAGTTGTGTGGGGTGCTATACTGATAAAGCTACTGAAGCAACAGGTTGAGATTTGGGGTCCAGTTCCATAGTCTGGGAGGAGGACACATTGAAATGAGTGGTGATAAGTCGCAGCAATGAGTAAGGGTGATAAGTAGCAGCACTTGCATTTAATAGAATAAAATACATTTTCAGTAAGTACTGTCATGTGTATATAAAGAGAATAAAAAACAGATTATAAGAACCATGTGTGGTATGCCTATCTCACATGTACCATATGCAGTCCATGCTCATTATTAAAACGCCTCATACTTTTAATTTGTGATTCCATGCATCTCATATTACTCTGTGCTCGAATAATGTTGGCCCATAAATTTGTTTTAGTAGCTGCTTTCCTGATATTACTAAGGAAAAAAAACAGATTAAAGTAGGGGATAATATAGTGTGCAGTTCTATAAAAAAAAGTTATGCAGTTGTATGACTACAGAGGTAATAATTCCTCCAATCAGGGCTCAGTACACACTCCTCTGACCCCTAAGGCTCAGCCTATGACTGAGCCAAGCCAATAGAGACATCGCAGCCCCTACTGCACTCTCATAGATAGCTACTGGGCCAGTGGGCCATTCTAAGTTGGGAAAGAGCAAGTAACTGTGTGCATGGACAAACCATGCTGCACTGCAAGAAGTGCTTACTGGCTGCTTTTGCATGTAATCCAGAAATACTGTACAGCTTTTTTTCACCCTGCAATTTAGATATCAGCTTGGACACCCCCCCCCCCCCCAAATCAAAATCTCTCTGCCCACTTTAAATCAGCCCCTCCTTCAGGTGCAGCATGGTTTTGCCAAGGTAATAAACTGCACCGGGTCGCATGGTTGGATGAAAGTTAGTCTAATGTATGTACTTTGTATAAAACATCAGTAGGCCATGTTATGGAGGTAAATATTTCCCAAATGCCCCAATTTATGTGGGAGATCCTGAGTTGAGGGCACTGTTTTAAAGATGAAGACTAGTGTACGGATTATAAAGGAGTTGGAAGATGAAGGTTGCCTGATATGAGTGTGTTTAGGCATTGGATTGGTGAGGGCTTGTGATGTGGCCACACCTCTTTGTAACATCATGACACTTCATTCTTCATTAGGGATAAGGAGAGAGAATCAAATGATTTAGCACACACTAGCATGCCATATTGCCCATCACTTTAGAAAGGTCGACATGCAGTTGTGTAACCATTCCTTTCTTGCAATGGTCACACACAAATAGACTCTGTTTAGCCGAGTAAAGTGGATATGGGGGTCATTCCGAGTTGATCGCTCGCTAGCTGCTTTTAGCAGCCGCGCGAACGCATAGTTGCCGCCCACAGGGGAGTGTATTTTAGCTTTGCCAGTGTGCGAACACCTGTGCAGCCGAGCGGGACGAAAACAGTTTGTGCAGTTTCTGAGTAGGTCTGAACTTAGCCACTGAGATCACTTCAGCCTGTCCAGTCCCGGAATTGACGTCAGAAACCCGCCCTGCAAACGCTTGGACACACCTGCATTTTTCCAACCACTCCCTGAAAACGGTCAGTTGACACCCATTACCGCCTTCTTCCTGTCAATCTTCTTGCGATCGGCTGTGCGAATGGATTCTTGGTTAAATCCATTGCCCAGCAACGATCCACTTTGTACCCGTACAACGCGCCTGCGCATTGCGGCGCATATGCATGCGCAGTAGTGACCTGATCGCTGCACTGCGAAAAACAGCAGTGTGCGATCAGGTCGGAATGACCCCCTAAATCCTTCTAAACTATTACGTGCGACAGTGAAAATGTGCCAAAGCCTGACTTCGTGCATATTTCTGTTCATTCCCTCAGGAATAGTGGGTGCCTGAGGCATGAGTTAAGTATGCAGGTACAGAATTAAATGGATATTAATTTTATAAATTCAGATGTAGCCACACTCATCCATCCTGCACAGAGTACGCATCACAACTATCTATCTATGTAATTGTAAGCAACACTCTCATGATAGAAAATGCAATTTTATGGTTATCTAGTATCTACATTGTTTAACCAAGGAGTGGTTAAAAAAATGACCAAATATATTACAAAAGCAAGAATGGTAATACTGTCATTAAACTTTGGTATCTCTAGCGCACGCAGGGGGGGTTTCTGAGTACCTAGAAACCCCCCCTGCTGCCGATTCATTTCCAAAATTGACCATATTTTTCTTCTTATTTGGGGGAGGAGTGCGTGCCGCTGCAGCTGCTTCCTCATATACAGACAGCTGAGCTTGCAACTTGTTGACACTAGGGGGAGCTGCAGTGCATAGCTCCTACAAGGCAGTGACCACGGGCTTTCAGAGCTGCCCGGCAGATGCACGCCTTCTCCATTGTGATAGCCATCAGTAATGCGCCCTGCATCAAACGGTACTGTGTGTATGCGTGGAGGAAAGGGGAGCTGTTGCTGCATTGTGTGTATGCGAGGGGAGGGGAGGAGAGCTGTACTATGTATGCGCGGGTGGGGAGGGAAGCTCTAGTCTACTGTGTGTATGTGCGGGGAGGGGAGGAGACCTGAGAGCTGTACTGCGTGTATGCACAGGGGTAAGCTGTACTATATGTATGGTGGGGGTTTAGTGGAAGGGGGCTAGTGATATGATAGGGAAGATATAATGTATATAAGTTAGAATATGTTTCTGGATACCTTGGCTGTTTGGGATTTAAATAGGCTTCTAAGTGTGGTTCTTAGGAAGGATTAAGATGCTGGGACTATAAATTGTGTAAAGGGGGTTCACATGGAGAGATCTGTGCTTAATTTCTAAGCAATCTGAGTAGATTGCTTAGAAATTAAGCACGGATCTCTCCATATGTATGCCCCATAGCGATAGCGATGTGCGGCCTCGCGCGTCGCTATCGCCAGTAATAGTTTGGCCTAGATTGGCCCACAATCTAGTAGATCGCTCACACACACGCTGTGTGCTGAGCGGGGTGGGAGATGTGTGCTGAGCGTACTGTGATAGATCGCTCAGCACACATCTCCCCTTGTGTACGGGCCTTAAGTCTGTCTATGCACGTATGTATATATATTTACAGAGTGCATAATACACTATGTAGATATATATGTATGTCACCTCAGTCTCCGCTGCCCCCCGCTTACCCCATCTATGCTTGTCTCCAATCCACATAGGCAAGCTCAGGGAGGACAGAAACTCCCCTTCACAGATCCTGGGTTTGCCCCTGGGTATGGTTTCAAAATTAGCAGACCACTAGTATTTTTAAGCCATGAAGGTAAAATACACTGTATAGTATTAGGCTTAGCTCCCACACACATATCAAGTATACATAGCTGTAACTCGGTCACTGCCTACTGGGATGCAATCAGCTGCAAATGGTGGACCTTTTTAGATAAGTTGAAACACTTCAATTATGTTGCATACATTGTTCAACTCAGTCATACACAGCCTTACATTAAAATGGCAATCTTACCATGTCCTACAGAGAGACCATATTTATTTCTGGGTTTTATCCGAAGCGTCTGCCAAGTTTTGTGACCAAATTGAATTTTTAGTGTGAAAGCCGCACATAATGAGAAATTTATGCAAATATTAATTTTAACACCAAACAATAGCTAAACCCAGACTGAAACTGTTGACAAGTGTTGACAAAGAAGAACATTTTAAGCTGCAAAGGTCACTTTTATTAACCAGGGTAACACACTAAATAGGTCATAGTCTTCTTATAACTCATTAATTAATTGTGTTAAGACATTCAATTACTTTACATTTTATGCAGCAATTAACCACCATGTTTTGTTTTTTTGTTTTTTTACAATACAGATCTTCTAATTGAGACCTCGATAAAAGAATAAATTATTTGTGCTGTGAGGTTATATGTTTAGCAGGTCTTCACTGCATTTAAAATATTAAATGTGGTAACAGTTATCTCTCCGGTTACTTGTGCCGAATAAAATAGTTTTACATAATGGGAGTCTCATTAATCATGCATACCGGGACAATAGGAAAGGACAGCTTCACAAATCAATAGGATTAGGCTAATTGATATTACGCTCGGAAACAGACTTTGCCAAGGTGACATAATGGAAGTTTCATTCTTTGAGCTACGACATGTGATTATGGAAAGACTTGCTTGCATGCTGGCAAATCAGACTTCATTTCAGGACTGACACATCACGATTAGACCACCAGACAAACACTATAATGTGGCTCTTCTAGCTTTATAATGTAGCTCTTATTAAAATTATAATTAAATATGTCTCATCTTCACCAAGAATTGTCTGTCCTGGGCAATTCTTATTATTAAAAATGTGATACAGTGAATTGTATAGGTCAGTGGTTTCCAATTTTTATTGAATCATGGCACTCTAGAATATCAGCATTTTTTCAAGGCACCCCTAGTCCAAAAGTTTCTTATTGATACATTTTAAAAATTATATTAGATTACGTAAATTGTGCTTAATTGTCACCCTTAGGTTCAGTTATGTGGTGATGGACATAGTTGTGGTTCTAATTGCCCAATAATTTATAATTAGCAGCCAGTAGCATTGGTTTTTCCTATCACTTTGACAATAAATAATTTAATTTGGTTCTGGACCACCAACCTGAGGTACCAGAGTGCCCAGGAACACAGATTGAGAACCACTGGTATAGGTGAAAAGAATACAGACATACAGTAGGAGGAAATTATTTTTGTATCAACTGTTACAATTAAACATATGTTGTTTGTTTTTAACAGACAATGCACAGATGAGGCTGTCTAAGACAATTGGGCATAGAGGCTTTATTTCCCTAACAAGCTTATAGATGATTACACAGACAGCCTTGGTCATTTGGCAAGATTATCAAATATGTCCAGACATTGTGATTCAAATGCAGAAACTGAATTGTTCAGCAATGAATCCAACAATGGGATTGTATGAAGCCCATGCAGTACAGGTGACCATCAGCCTTTGAATATATGACGCCCCAGGGATCTCGTCATTTGGAAAACCATAGTCATATGTTTGAATATTTATCAAATGTTACACTTATTTATATTGAAGTATTGTTTTTAAAATGGATGTATATATTCGAAGCGGCTGCAACAAGTCTTAATAGTTTACGTGTTATGCAATTTGGAGTTTAATTATACCATGTTTGCACATCTTAGAACAATATAATAGTGAGGAAGGGGCCTCTGACACCAACATATTCTGCAGAGCTTTAAGAGAAGATATTTAATCATTCACGTAGGTCCCAGCTCCAATGGAGTTTACAATCTATTTAGCCTAAATAGGGAGAAAACAAAATACTTTGTAAATAAGGGCACTTAGAATATTTGTAGTACTGATATTTTATAACTTATTTTTTTATTATTATATAACTAGATACAGGGTATTGTAACACTGAACTCACAACTTAGAAAAATACACAATAGACCACAGGTTCTCAATCGGTCCTCAGGACCCCAAGCAGTTCATGTTTTCCATGTCTCCTCAAAGTTCATGTTTTCCATGTCTCCTCACAGAATTGCAAGTGAAATAATGAGCTCCATCTGTGGATGTTTTAAAATGTGTCACTGAATAATAAATACACCTGTGCACCTGCCGGGTGACATGAAAAACGTAAGCTGTGTGGAGTCCTGAGGACTGAGTCTGAGAACCACTGTAATAGACAATAGACAATAGTGACTGGTGCAGGAGCACAATGAGAAGGAATTAACGGTACATAGGGGGTCATTCCGAATTTCCGACCCGATCGCACGCTGCGCTTCTAAGCAGCTGTGCGATCGTGTCAGAACTGCGTATGCGCGGCGGCCACATTACGCAGGCGTGTTGAGGCAGCGACGCCTCCAACGATGAAAGCAGTCGCAGCAGCAACTGCAAGAAGATTGACAGGAGGAAGGCGGATCTGGTCGTCAACTCACCGTTTTTGGGGCGTGGAGATCCGAACGCAGGCGTGTCCAGGCATTTGGAGGGTGGATGTCTGGCGTCAATTCCGGAACCTGTAACGCTGAGGTGATCACACAGGGTGAGTAACTCTTACCCTAGTCTACTTCTGCACAAAACTTTTTTTTGCATAGCAGGGCTGCACAAGCGTTTGCAGCCTTGCTATGCAAAAATCCACTCCCCCATAGGCGGCGTCTAGATGATCGCACGGCAACAAAAAGTTGCTACGTGCGATCAACTCGGAATGACCCCCATAGTTCCCTGACTGGGCCCTCTGTGTTTTCCTTAGGAGTGGTGAAATATACAATACAACTAAACAATTAACATGCAAAACTCAAATACAGTGTACTAAAATGCACCAGCTAATCCATTAAGTTAAAAAAAAAATGCTATATAGTACAAAAAGGCTGGAGTGCTACCAGGTAAATTACCTGAAAATAATTGTAAATAGGTACCTTTGGAAGAAGTAGGCAATATCTGCAATGTACACAACATAATACACCACATACTCACTTCTACTTTTGGCTATTTACCATTAGTAATTAAATAGCCAATGAGAGAGTTACTAATTGCTGAAAGGACAGAAGATATGTAAACGAGATATATGCTCCCTTAATAGCATTCTTAAAGGGTTTAAAATAAAATATAAACAGTGCATTAATGAATTAAAGAGATCACAGTCAAAGAGATCACAAAGACCTTCTGATTTCTGCTTCAGAGCAATTTTAGTGATTGTATATTAAGATTCTAGTGATATACATTTAAAACAACATTGGAAATATATTTATTAATAAAGAATTGTACATTTCTAAGAAAATCCTATGGGAAAAAATGTACAGTGTATATAGATTTCACAGTTTAATCTCAAAGGGATGTTGGATCAATATTAGTGGGAGCCAGTGTAAGTCATCAGCAAGGTAAATATAGGTTAAACCTGCGGCAAACTGCGACCCCTGAGGAAAACACAGAGTGTCCAATTAGGTAACTCTTTTGCGGTGAATTCCATAGCATCACACTCCAGCACCAATCACTATTGTCTACTGTGTATTTTTCTGTGTAGAGTCCAATTTTAGAATACTCTATATTTTGTATTACAATAAAAGCTGAATGTAAAATATCTGCACTGTGAGTATTCTAAGAGTCCCACAAGTAATTTGTTTTCTTCTTGATTATTTTACTTTATGCCTACTCTAGGGGAGCATGGCCACAAGTTATTCATTATATATCGGATACTTTAATCCACTACATTATTCCCCTCCAGTTTTACAAAACAAGCATTTATGTAGAACCAGTGAGGGAAAGCACCTTCTTTGATTGGATGTGGTATAGAAGATCTACACTTTCTGTCAATATGTCGAAACCAATGGTCGACATGCATTAGAGCTACAGCTACAAAAGGTCGACAGATGAAAGGTCAACAGTGGTTACGTTTGGCATGTACAAAAGGTAGACAAAGACAAAAGTTCAGTATGACAATAGTCGTCACCAAAATGGTCATGTTTTTTTTTTTTGGCCACATCTTGTACATTTCATGTTCTGTCAGCACCATCAGTAAAAACGTAGACCCTTGCGGGCTTGCTTCACTTGCCACCTTTGGGGCAGATTACTATTCCCAGTCGTAGTCCACATGGGTAGTAAATCAAGCAAATGTTGGGAAAACATGAAAATCCTCAAAAACATATGTCGACCATTGTAAGGTCAGCTTTTTGAACTTGTCGACCTTTTGTTCCTGTCAACCTTAAGCACTGTTGACCTTTCATCTGTCAACCTTTTGTACCTATTGCCCTTTTGTAGCTGTATGTTTTTTGTAGCTTTTGTCGACCATATGGTATCAACCTATTGACTGTCTAACTAGACAGTGTAGATCTATCACCTGGATACCTTCTGAATCTATGCTGCTTAACACGTAGACTTATACACACACAAGCAGACATACTTGGGTTAATTTTCTCAGCCAGTTAACCTTCCAGTATCCTTGAGAGGAAACTGGGGTGGTCCAAAATAGCTCTTTGGGTAGTGGCGCTCTCTGTTGTTCTTATGGTCCCCCAAAAAAGATCAGATATGATCTATGATCTAGTATATGATCACTGTGTGGTTTACAATCTCAAATGACATATATTATACACACATTAATACAACACTGTAAGAAAATGGATGTGGACACAAATCCTCTTTATACCACATTCATGCACTTAACCCAAGAGCTTGCCACCACTGAGCCACGGTACCCCTCATTAAATAATACATTTTAATATACTGCCACACCCAGGACTAAAACCCACATCCTGCTGCATCTCAGCCAAACACCCCACCCACCAAACCACTTGATCCCGCATAAAAACTATGAGATTTATAACTATATGAAGCTACCTGTAAAAAATAACCAGCACCATAATCAAGCAGACCCATGCAGTGTGCAGCCACACATCCAATCCCTTACAGCCACACACTACATAGATCTGCCCAGCCGTAACGCTGATCACCCCTTCACAAAGTACAATGTAAGCTTCAAATAGTTAAAACTCTCCAGCATGGAATTCTCTAGCTTTCTATGCAAGGGCAGATAGCTGAATGAATAGTGTCCAACTGCAATGCCATAGGCAATGGGTTCGAATCCCGGGCACATCAGCATCCCGAAATGTAATAAAGGACAGTGCTACTGAACAATAAAGAGTTATCAAGTCAAATCCATGAATGCTGTATAGGTATTAGCGACAAAGGGGTGGGGGCAGGAGACAGGGGCGGTCCAGAGATGCTGGGCTTTAAAAAGGGGAGGAGCTGCAAGTGAAAGTAATTAGATAATTCATGTCATGACATGCTGGCAATAATGTGATTTTAGTTGATGTTTTTTAATATTAAAAGTGTTACATGTATTTCAGAACAGTGTGTGGTTCACATGTGTACCCAAATCCATGCTGAGTAGATTCAAGCACTGTTTTTCTCTGTATTCTTTTGTACCCTTGGAGTGTGACTATTTCCTTTTACAGCTGCTTAAAAAACCAGCACAAGTACCGCCTGTTTTTCGATATTTCTTTGTTGATTTATCAAATAGCAAATCTATGGGGCCAGATGGGATACATCCAAGGATACTAAAAGAACTTAAAGAGGTGCTGGTAGCACCATTGACAGAATTATTCAACCAGTCATTAGCTACAGGAGTAATTCCAGAGGACTTTAAAAGAGCGAACATAGTCCCACTGCACAAAAGTGGAAGCAATGAAGAGGGAAAACAAGTACAGACGAGTCTTACATCAGTAGTATGGAAATTGATGGAAACACTCTAAAAAATAAAGAGTTGTAGACTATCTCAAATCCAGCAATTTACAGGATCCCAAACAGCATGGATTTACTGGGGGAGATCATGTCAAACAAATCTTATCGACTTTTTTGACTGTGTGACTAAAGTGATGGCTAAAGGTGGAGCCGTGGATTTAGCTTATCTAGACTTTAGTAAAGCTTTTGACACTTTCCACATCGCAGACTGCTAAATAAACTTCAAAGCTTGGGATTGGATACTATGATTATTGAATGGATAAGATCTTGGTTACAGGATAGAAAACAGAGAGTTGTGGTAAATGGAGTGCATTCACAGTAGGGAAAAGTTGCCAGTGGAGTACCCCAGGGATCTGTACTTGGACCAGTGCTTTTTAATATCTTTATTGGTGACATTGTAAATGGCATTAAAGGGAAAGTAAGCCTTTTTGCAGATGACACAAAGGTATGCAACAGGGTAGACACACTAGGTGGGGTAAAACAAATGATTGATGATCTAGGTAGACTAGAGGAATGGTCAAGAGTGTGGCAATTAAGGTTTAATGCCAAAAAATGCAAAGTCATGCACTTGGGTCTCAAAAATCCAAAGGCTAAATATAGTATTAATGGCACTATACTGGAAACTACTGAGGAGGAAAGGGATCTAGGAGTCAGTATTTCACGTGACTTAAAGGCAGGTAAGCAATGTAACAAAGCAATGAGGAAGGCTAGTCAGATGCTTGGCTGCATTGGGAGAGAAATCAGCAGCAGAATGAAAGAAGTAATAATGCCACTGTATAGGTCATTGGTACGGCCTTATCTAGAATACTGTGTTCAATTCTGGAGGCCATATGTTCAAAAGGATATTAATACATTAGAGACTGTACAAAGAAATGTAACTAAAATGGTGCATGGCCTACATCACAAAACATACCCAGAAAGACTAAGAAATCTCAATATGTTTAGTTTGGAGCAGAGAAGGGAAAGGGGGGACATGATAGAAACTTTCAAATATATGAAGGGTTTTAACAAAGTCCAGGAGGGAAACATTCACCAAATGAAGAGAGGCAAAAGGACACGAGGGCATGCACTGAGACTGGAGGGGGGGAGGGTCAGGGGAAATTTGAGGAAAAATTACTTCACAGAAAGGGTAGTGGACAAGTGGAATAGCCTCCCATCAGAGGTACAGTAGTAGAGGCTAAGACAGTAGAGCAATTTAAACATGCATGGGATAGACATAAGGATATCATTACAAAAAAATAAGGATCAAATAATGTTTGATATAAAAAAAATGGTTAAAAAAAGTGGCAGGTGGGCCAAGTGGTTCTTATCTGCCGTCAAATTCTATGTTTCTATTTTTAAATTAGCACTGGTTATTGTCCATAAGGAATAATCAGCACAAAGGTGTCTCCACAGGACATCAATCTGTATAGCACCTTCTCGAAAAATAACTCTCAGCCACATAGAAAATAAAACATTCATAGCATAATACTGCTTTTACAATTTATTAAAAAAATATATAAAAGATGCCAAACAGACCATTCACAAATGTTTAAGCGTACCTACCAGATAACAAAATGGTCTGAGCAAAGTCAGACAAGCATATACATGGTAACTCCCTCACATGCAGGCAAATTGCTTTCAGAAATAGTAATTTAACACTCCAAAAAGGGTCCCGCCAGCAACGCGTTTCGGTGAGGAAATTACCGAGACTCTTATGTATAGTGCAGTAATACAGTTATGATGCAGACATTGTTAAAATGCATGTCATCATTCTCAGAATGTCAACATTTTCACAATGTAAACACAGAATGACAGCATTAGGGTTGGGCTGCGGGATGGGAGGGTTATGATTAGGAGGTTAGGGTTAGGCTATATGGGATGGAAGGTTAGAGTTAGGTACTAAAGTGAGGGTTAGGATAAGGCATTAGGGAAGGGATAGGGCCAGTGAACTCGCCAAAATGCCACTCCATCAGTTGACTCTGCTGTTACTGACAGTCACATGAGCATCAGGACCTTGAAGTGCCGCTGGAGCAGCTGCAGCCTTAAGCTGGCCATACACTTGTCCGATATGGCCTCTTTTCACCAGATTTCGACGAATCGTCCCGAGAAATTGGGTGGAAAGTGGCCACATCTGATGTATTTGTCATCCGATCCAATGCGCGGTCCCGTGCGCATCGGATTGGAGTCAGAGATCGGACATGCTGCACGTCCGACCACCGACTTGGGGTGGGCCCAGGCAGCGGGGAAAGGGATCGCAAGCTCTCGGGCGGCTCAAGGGGCATCGGCTGCGATTTCTCAAACAGGATATATGGGGGACTTAAGGGAGCAGTTAAGTTAGTGCTAAGGACCAGGGATGATATGTCGACATTCTATACCACACCCTACATTAAGTATTAGAAAGGGTATGTCTGTATTAATACAGATCACACCTGATTTTTTTCCCATTTAACTAAAAAGCAAGCATATGATTATTTGCTGACAGGTTCTGTACTATATACAAGAAATATAAGAATATCACTGTCAGTGTGGAGCGTAGTGCAGTTTTATAACTTTGAATCTGTTTTTAAGACTGCACCTTCTATGTGTATAGGGTGTGCAGTATAGGTCATAATTAGTTCTGGATAGGATTGGGAAAGAGAAAACACTTTTAAAGGGTCTTGAGAGCTATTATATCAAAACTCTCAAAACTGCTCCATGGAATATTCTGCATCTATCCATGAAATTTTGCACGTTTTGCAATCAAACCACATAGAAGAATAAACTGACTTTTGTTGTTCGCTATTCATAATCAATAAATTGAGAAACCAGCAACATTACAAATACAGGGGGTGATGCAGAGGTGTATGCATTAGCATAGCGGCTATCTGTCTAACTATGGCCACTGGTGTCAGCGAAACAACATGCCGCAACACACGCGCTTGCTCTAGCTACCCCCCCAGTTACCTCCCAGGCTCCCACAAATGCCGATTGATATTGCATGGACTATCGCGCAATTTTGATCTGTGCCTCTGTGTGGTAACTATTAAGACACATGTGCAATGGGTCCCGAATGCTTGCGCAGAGGGAAACCGGACTCTTGCACCCGGTGGATTCCCTGCGACCAACTCTGGATCGCCCCCAAAATGCACAATGGCAGTCTGAAACTTAAAGACTGCATCAGAAGAACTTTGCATCTACTGTATGTAAAAGGGCCTCTTTATCCTTATTGTGATACATTTCACAAAACACATTTGTATACATTTCACAGTAGAGAGCCTGGCTGCGCCCAGGTACTTTTCAGTACTTGCCCTAATCACAGTAGGAATGGCCATGCACCCTTAAGTAAAAATACAGAAGAAATTGCATTTGTAAGCGCATCCCTAGCCACACTGCAGCCCAGCACACAGCAGAGTGTGTTGGGCTGAGGAGAAAAGCTGAAGCTGCTGCTGCCAAGTAAAGGGGAGAGGGACCTGGGCCCCCACTGGGCCCCTCCACATACCTGCCTACTCTCCCAGAAGCTGCGGGAGGCTATAATTTTTTGGGGTAGCCCCCCGCACCCCTGGAAGAGTAGGCAGGTCTCCTGCATCCTACTCGCACCCTAGTGATGCGGGCAGGATGGAGATAATCTCCCGTATTCCCTGGACCGTGCGGTGGGGAAGGGGTTAAAATTATGCAAATCACGTCATTTTAGCCCCACCTCCTTCCCGCGGACCCACGAATCCCACGGCGTTTCCCGATGTGGGGGCGGGCTTGACGATGTCACAGCATGCCCCCGCCCCCAAAGTCCTCTGCAGCATCTCCACTCCGGGCTTCTCCCGGAGAGGAGAAATGTCAAGTAGGTAAGTATGCCCCTCCATCAAACCTGGGACTGGGTAATTTTTACCCCCCCCCCCTCTCGGCGACCCTGCATTTCATAGGCAAACGCAAGGAAGGGGGTGCATTTCCCGAGATGCCCCTTCTCCACAGCCTGGCCAACGACCTTAAAAAAGTCTGCCACGATATGTTGTAAGAATGAGTATGTGATTGTATGCAAAAGCAGGCTATGTAATTACTACTTGCACACAATCAGACATGAAAATACAGTATTTAACAAAAGCAATAACAACTAAACAAAATAAAAATGGCAAAAGTTTGGTTAAATGCTGACTTGAATAATATGGCTGGAGACTGCCATAGTTTTGTTTACTTTCTGCCTCTAAACATCCACTGATAAAGGCTCTATTTGTCAATGACACAGCAGGAGTAAATTAAAATGTTTATTCAGACCCCTCAAGCAGAAAGAACTCCCTTAATCCACTCGCTGATGAGATAACTCAGTAGGATTACAATAATCAACTTGCAGTATGTCCTCTATTAGAGTATTAAAGCACAAGCGTTTCCACAGAAAATCTACCTTCATTTGCATTACATGGCTACAAACATTTTCTCATTTGTCAAGCTACGTACAGATGCTACACCATGCAGCTGACTTGGTATGCAGTGTAATGCTGCCGTGTCTGCCTGGAGTCCTTCTGGGGCACTGGCAATTCCACATTTTAGTACGATGAATACAAACAGGACTAAAGGTTGCCGGTATACCAGCTCTGGAAAAGCAGATATGCCAAGTATACATGGTGCATGTTCTCATTGCATTAATTACAGTTAAGGCATAGCGCTGAATGACTTACAAATTGCATTGGCGCACAACATATAGGGCCAGATGCATCATCGCTTGGAAAGTGATAAAATGGAGAGTGAAAAAGTACCAACCAATCAGCTCCTAACTGTCATTTTTCAAACACAGCCTGTGACATGGCAGTTAGGAGCTGCTTGGCTGGCACCTTTCCACTCTCCATTTTATTACTCTCCAAGCGATGATGAATCTAATCCAGTGGGACTGATTCAGATGCACACACAAACTGCACACTATTCCAAGTGTGATGTACTGTGGACCCTATTCAGGTTGGATCGCAACTCGCGATCCAGCCGTAAAAAATACAATGATGATGCGGGCGCAGGGCCCGTCCTGCCCATGCGCCTGCATCTACTGCAAAAGCATCTGCCTGTCAATCAGGTAGAGGTGTTCGTGTGGTGGCAACGCTCCATTTCCCAGGCGGAGACGGATCGCAACGGGGGCGGCGTTAGTGCAACAGAGGCGTGGTTGGGCAGAGATGTTGTTCCAGAGCAAAACTATGGTACTCCCATAGTTAAGGAGTGTCTCCAGTAAAAGCTTACTGTATTGACACTCTTTTATACAGTAGTCCAGACAAACTTGTTGCATTTATTAAGCTTATAAGCATCTTGGGGGATACTGCTGCTGTAGCTGTCTGCAGCATAGATATGTTCCTACTGCTGCAAGTAAAGATGTCCTCTGTTTGTGTATGAATCTGCATGATCCATATTGGCATATGTTCCGGACCATGTGCAGAGCGAAAACACACTGCGTCCGCCCTGGCAATGTTACCAGGACAGCAACCGAAACCTTGGGGTCCGGTACAGTGATATCTCTGGGCCCCTTTCAGATTTTATATATGTACTGTATATATGTATATATATATAATATATATATATAGTATACATACACACAGACACACCACATGCTGCACCACATTACTCCATCACATACACCACAGTCTGTCTCTCCCCAGTGCTGCATTCCCAGCTTTCCCACACCGTCCAAATGCCCTGTATCCCCTCACCAAGCCACTCTTAACCCAGGCAGAGACTCGCCTGAACTACACTCCCCACTATCCAGACCTGAACACCACACAGCAGGTACCATGCGACCCTCACACCCCCAAAAGAGGCAAGCGCAGGCCACAGGAGCTGCTGCCATGTCCCGTGCAACAGAGCTGAACCCAGAAGAATGGGCACACACTTGTGTCACACAGGGGGTATTTCAGCAGCAGCAAATTTGTTAGCAGTTGGGCAAAACCACGTGCACTGCAGGTGTGACAGATGTAGCATTTGCAGAGAGTTAGATTTGGGTGGGTTATTTTGTTTCTGTGCAGGGTAAATACTGGCTGCTTTATTTTTGCACTGCAATTTAGATTTCAGTTTGAACACACCCCACCCAAATCTAACTCTCTCTGCACATGTGATATCTGCCCCCCCCCCCCGTAGTACACATGGTTTTGCCCAACTGCTAACAAATTTGCTGCTGCGATCAACTCTGAATTAGGCCCGCAGTCACTGTGTTTGAGAGGCTCCTGTCACTCTGAGGCTGCACCCACACCGCCTACAGCTTGCTAAACTATTTGGACAATATGGCTCAGCTCCACGCAGGGCACTAAGTGATGTAGCCTTGGGGCCTGTCTAATTCTTGGGGTCAGGTACAGGTGTCCCCTTTGACCCCCCCTGTCACCAGCCCTAAATGTTACCATAACCATTATTTTTCTTATGTGACACTGTGAAAACTTTGTTGTGCCTTAAAAATAAAAGATGATGATAATAATAATAATAAGAAGAAGAAGAAGAAGAAGAAGAAGAAGAAGAAGAAAAAAATAATTTGCCTAAAATAAAAGTCCAGAAATAAATATGTTGTTCTACACAATAAAAAGGTAAACCCCCTTATATTAGGACAAACTAAGTCCATGCAACATATGCAGTAGCCCATAGAGTTGAAATTGTGATTTAATCCTTCAGTGATTCGGTTATAAGTTAGTACACTATACTAAGTACTCAGCAAGTTATAATAGGGTAAATAATACATACACATATCAACAACATAGAGCATAGAAATAACAAGGAACACAATATTTGAGAAGAGCCATACCATACCTCCCAACATTGAAAGATGCCAGGTAGGGACATCAGTGCAGTGGAGGCGCGCTCCTGGAAAAAAGGGATGTGGCTCTATGATGATGCCGTACTCGTGAGCCACGCTCCCCAGTTTTATCATTGTGAGGGCATGCTCATCGCTCTGAGAGCTGCTGGCCATGCCCCCAACCCCTCTGTCTCCATTGGATAGAGGCTGTGCGCATGTGCACATCGTCTATTCACCGATGCAGCGAGTGACGGGAGCCTCCCAACTCCCCCACCACCACTGTGGGACACTGCAGTCCACGGATGGGACAGAGGGACAGTCACACAAAAAACGGGACTGTCACATGAAAATCGGGACAGTTGGGAGGTATGGGCATACAGGATTTAGAATATTTAACAATATTACCCCAAAAAATAGACCGGCACTAAAAAAATAACCAATAACACAATTGCTTTCATTGGGCCTGATTCAGATATGGATGGAATAGCTATAGGTGTTGCTTATGGAAGCAGCAGTGATAGCACTAATATAGTAATGCAGCAGGAGGTGTGACGCCTCCTGCATGCATCTGTGATCCAAGCTGTGACATTATCGGATGCAACATTTGATCATCTGTGAAATTATCAGCCTGCTGCGTGACCCATGTGGTTGTGCAAGCAGGCCGTCTCATCTACTACACAGAGGCCAGGAAATCTCTGTCCTCGGACGGAGATCCTGGCCCAGTCCCTTCCCAACAATGGCGCGACACACATCCATTTTAGTAAATGTAGACCGTTGCCGTCCCCTTCCTGCACCCAAATAGCACCAGACTGTCATTCACTGACATTCTGATGCCGTAGTGTGATAGACACCGCAGACCCGTATTGCCCATGCACAGTACAGGTCCGGCGCATGCGCAAAGTACCGAACACAGTTAAAAGTTATATGATGATTGACTAATATGGATAAAGTGCAGATATGCAAAATATCTGCACCATATAATCTAAATACAGTAACGGCAAAAAGTAGAAATGAGTGCTACAGTCAAAAGTTTTGTAGGACCAACTGAACTTTTTGTAAAGGGGTTCGCTCCATAAGCCCCACCAGTGATGTAATAAATGCACACTAGATATCTCTTCAGTACAAGCTGTTTCTTTTCCTCATATCACTTTTACACGCTCAGGCTCAATGACCTAGCTGCACAAAAGAAACCTTTATCTCCTTCCAGCAGGCCCCTATTGCAACAACTCACTGAGGGCTCCTCATAAAATCTTCCCAACCATGACACACCAATAAAGCATGGCTGTGCTCCAGCAGTAGTGAATGCCAATAGAATAAATCACACTTGTAATCAGAGTTTACATTCACAAAAGGGATATTTCTAATATATATGTTTAACAAACTATACATACCAGTGGAATACTAATAGTATTCTTTTCCTGCAGTGCAATGCAATCCAAAATCTTGTAGGAGGGACCATATTTTTTCCTGACAGTAGTAAGGTAGTTTACATACAGCAAAAAATATATACATTTTTTTAATAATAGTATGAAAACATTCCCCTTGTTATAGAGCATGTTAGAAGAAACACTACAGATTTTATTGAAATACATTTATAAAATAACACTATGAGGTCATTTATGCAGTGTGGTTTAGAGAGACGTATTTGTTGTCAGTGAAGAAAACTCACCAGAAAAGAGAGGGAGATGTGAACGGTGAGATAGCTCACACCGTTTGCTGTTTCAGCTACAGTATCTTGCCTTTTAGAACGTGTAATTATAAATATTTAAATAATGATAAAAGAAGAAACTTCTGTCCCCTTCTGTAACAGCCCAGCCTAATCAGCCTTGGTCCTCTAGGGAACCTACCCAGCAGTGGTCTCATCTTTCAAAGAAGAAAGAATGCTCATGGTTGGCTTCAAGTCTATTCAGTGGGTGAGCTTACTGAACATTAACTCAATTCACACTGGTAACCCCTCAGGAGTAGCCTACTTTGTGTGCAATATTGTTGTTTTTTTATTTGTTACTTTTTAACCTTATTGATTAAATGGGAAAATTTATTTAACTGGATAAATATACATCTGTTTAGGGTATACTAGACGGGCCAAGTGGTACTTATCTGTCTTCAAATTCTATGTTTCTTTATTATCCCCACTGCATAGACTAAGGGGTCTTTTTACTAAGCCTTGGATGGAGATAAAGTCAAAGCAGATAAAGTACCAGCCAATCCGCTCCTAATTAACATGTCACAGGCTGTGTTTGAAAAATTACAGTTAGGAGCTGGTTGGCTGGTACTTTATCTCCACCCAAGGCTTAGTAAAATAGACCCCTAAAAGAGACAAATTCATAAGTTGGATAGCACAGATGGCGTACTGGTAAACATTACTACCTCGCAGCACTGAGATCTTCAGTTCATTTTCCGGCAAGGCCATATCTGTGTGGAGTGTATATGTTATCCCACTGTGCCATTCCAACCTTCATCATTCCTATCACTATTACCCTTGCAGTACTAGGAATGTAAATTCTAACTAGGGTATACTGCGCTTATGAGCACCCAGCTTTGCACTGGCTTAATTTAGAGGAGTATTTCTCAAATCTGGTTCTCAAGTACCCCAAAAGCAGAACCAGATAAAAGAGGGTCCTAGGGGTCTCCCTGTCTCAGGGGGCAGCCTGACCAGAGACTCTCAGCTGCAGCAGGAATTGCTGTAGGCTGAAAAGTGAACTGATTTTTGTCTTAGTGAAGCAGCACTGTCTTTAACATATGCAGGGCCACATTTAGTTTCTGCATGTTTGTCCATTCTCTCTCATCTACTTCCTATCTTCTCCTCCTCCTTGGGGGATGGAACTCAGCATACCGATGCCGGAATCCTGACCGCCCCTATACCGACCGCCCCTATACCGACCGCCGGTATACCGACAACTAATCTCCCTCTTGGGGTGTCGACGACACCCCTGGAGGGAGAATAAATAGCATGGCGTGCATAGCGCGCCACCATGCCCGCAGCATGGCAAGCACAGCGAGCCCGCAAGGGGCTCTTTTGCGCTTGCACCGCTGCAGGCATTCCGATTGGTGTTCAGATTGATTCTGATTGGTGTTCCGCTAGACTACACCTCTCTGCATGGCTCACTTGGGGCAGGTATCTCATGACACATGACGAAAGTCTGCAATGACCCAAGGGCCACTACTCTCTGCTTATTCTACTTGACCTCTCTGATGCTTTTGACACTGTGGACCTCTTTCTCAAACAAATCCTTCACTCCATTGCTCTGTGTGATACTGCTATTTCCTGGGTATCCTCCTACCTTTCTGACCATTCCTTCTCTGTCTCCTCTCATGACTCCACCCCCTTCCACTTCCACTAACAGAAGGTGTCCCCCAAGGTTCTGTTTTTGGTCCTCTCCTATTCTCTCTCTATACATCCTCTTTAGGTGAGCTCATTAGCTCTTTTGACTTAAAATATCATCTCTATGCTGATGATATTCAAATCTACCATTCCTCCCCTGACCTGTCCCTCACTCTCCTCACTCATATCTCCAACTGTCTCTCTCTGCTACTGTATCTCTTCTTGGAGGTCCAAGTGCTTTCTTAAATTTAACATGTCTAAGATTTAGCTGATCATCTTCCCACCTTTCCGCACAACCTCACCTCCCACAATTTAATTATCTATTGATGGCACAACTATCTCTTCTAGCCCCCAAGTGCACTGTCTCCTCCCTGTCCTTCACCCTGTACATTAAGCACTTCTCACAAACCTGCCATCTTCATCTCAAAAATATTTCCAGGATCAGACCCTTTCTCACCCAGGATACTACAAAAACCCATAGCCACTCACTTGTCATTTCCAGACTGGACTACTTTAATCTCCTCCTATCTGGGATCCATGACAAATGCCTTTCTCCATGCAAATCTACCCTCAAAGCTGCAGCCAGGCTCATCTTCCTCATCAACTGTAGTACGTCCACCTCCACTCTCTTACAAGCCCTTCACTAGCTCCCCTTTCAGAATCCAATTCAAGCTTCTCACACTCACAAATCCCTAACCCACTCCTCTCCCACATTATCTCCTTTTACACACCCACCCATCCTCTTCGCTCCAGTAATGCATGCCACCTTTGCTGCATACTAATTACTTCCTCTTACTCCTACCTCCAAGATTTTCACGTGCTGCTCTCTTTATCTGGAATTCTCTACCTTTCCCCCTCAGACTCTCCACCTCTCTACAAATCTTTAAACTGGCTCTCAAGACCTACTTCCTCACCAAACCCAGCCAACTATCGGCCCTCATTCCGAGTTGTTCGCTCGCTAGCCGCTTTTCGCAGCAGTGCACACGCTAAGCCGCCGCCCTCTGGGAGTGTATCTTAGCTTAGCTGAATTGCGAACGAAGTATTCGCAATATTGCGAAAAGACTTTTCTTTGCAGTTTCTGAGTAGCTCGAGACTTACTCTTCCAGTGCGATCAGTTCAGTGCTTGTCGTTCCTGGTTTGACGTCACAAACACACCCAGCGTTCGCCCAGACACTCCCCTGTTTCTCCAGCCACTCCCGTGTTTTTCCCAGAAACGGCAGCGTTTTTTCACACACACCCATAAAACGGCCAGTTTCCGCCCAGAAACACCCACTTCCTGTCAATCACACTCCGATCACCAAAACGAAGAAAAAACCTCGTAATGCCGTGAGTAAAATACCAAACTTCTTAGCAAATTTACTTGACGCAGCCGCAGTGCGAACATTGCGCATGCGCAGTTAGCGGAAAATCGCACCGATGCGAAGAAAAATAACGAGCGAACAACTCGGAATGAGGGCCATCATCCTAACCCATGTTTCATGCTCACTGCCTACCCCATCTGTGTCACCGCTGTCTGTCTCCCCTCCCTCTTAGAGTGTAAGCTCTAACGAGCAGGGCCCTCTTATCTCATGTGCTTTTCCTTCTCTTACTTAATTCAGCTTCTACTCCATACTCCCTTTGATGGCACAAAATCCCTTGGTTTTCACCATGATACTTATTTCAGTGTTGTTTATGTTTATGTACCCTGTATTTGTCCTATATTGTCTTAAACTGTAAATCACTGTTTTATTGTTTTGGTTATTTGTCTACGTACTCTGTAATTGGGCGCAGCGGATCCCTTGGGGTACCATATAAAGGATGATAATAATAATAATAATAATAATAATAACAACAATAATAATAATAATAGGTGTGTACGAACATATCTCTAGTCTCACCACTAGTGTATCTATAATGGGTGCAAGGCGTGCAGTGCACACGGGCCCTTGGATCCTGGGGGGCCCACACACTGCACAGCCTGAACACATGTAATTATACTTACCGCTCCGGTGGCCCAGCACTGAGCACTGCGCAATAGAGAAGTCCCCCGGAACACAGCATGGGTGCGATGTTCCCAGAGACTTGCACATGCACAGTAGACTCTGGCACAATGCCAGAGTCTACTCCACGCCGGAGAGGAGGGGCCCCGATCAGAGCCTGCACATGGACCCCTAGTCTCTTAAAGCATGTCTGAGTCTCACTCTCTGTTTTTTTTTTGTGAAACTGTCTAGCTATCTCCTCATGTGTTTCTGTCTTCTCTCCTACGTGTGTCTCAGCCTCCCTCCCCATGTGTGCCTCAGCCCCCTCCTCCTTTTTGTGTGGCTTTGTAGACATTGTTCACAAGGGCTAAAGTGTTACTAAGGACCACACTCACTTCTGTAATACATAAACGAGTTTGGGCATTGTCTTAAGGGGGGTACTCACGGAGATATCCATGCTTAAAATCTAAGCAATCTGACTAGATTGCTTAGATTTTAAGCATAGATCACTCGTGGGTACCCCCTACATCGATAGCGATGCGCAGCCCCGCGCATCGCTATCGCTGGTGCTAGATTGGCCTGCCGTGCAGGCCAATCTAGCGGGTCGCTCATCTCACCCGCTGGGTGAAATGAGCGCCCCCCCCCCCCCCTGTCTCTCCTTGCTCGCTCAGCACACATCGCGCTGTGCTGAGCGGCAGGAGAGATGTGTGCTGAGCGGTTCGCTCAGCACACATCTCTCCTGTGTATAGGGTCCCTTAATACTAATAATCAACCCAAATTTCTTTAATAAGATCTAAAATTCTACCTCTCCCATGACCTTGACCTATCCAAAGTTATACAGTAAGTTGGGGAACGTAATAGGGTTTACCATAGTTTAGCTTTGGCCAATACCTAAAAGGGCTTACCATTGCCACTGGACAGTTAACAACTTTGCCTGTAGTCATATCATCAGGATATCTATTATGCTATTGTCTTTTCAACTATTTTTATTGAAAAAAACAAAAACAAAACATTTGATATGTATTTTTAAACTGTTATTAAAATTCTTTTTAGTAGGAAAATAAAGAACTTATTCAGCTTCAGTTGCAGTTTTGCTATTTTATTTGCCCAGCAGCGTTGCGATCGCAATTCAGTTGCGATCGCATCGCTGAATTGTGGATGCCCCCTGTCTCCGCAGCCTATTGATGTCACACAGTTGCCCCGAAAACGCTCTGGACACTCCTGCATTTTTTACGGACCGCCCTGCCCCAATGGCATGCCAACACCCACCCAACTCCTGCCGCTGTCAATCACATTGCAGTCGCATACTTCTGGGCCCACACACACACAGATTGCCGCTAATGCATGTGCACACTACAGCATGGGTCGGGAGAATGAGGACGCAACACATCTCCGACCCATGAATAAGGCCCTAAGTTCACTGAGCCTGCAGAAGCCAGCAAGACAGCTCATATATACATACATCAGCAACGTTTAGTCTGATCGCTGGCCCTGTATTGTCAGAGTAGCAGAGTGATAAACATTAGGGCAGCAATATTTTTTTTTGCTAAATTGTGGAAAATAAATGAATTTTTTGGTTTCAAAAAGAGGACATGAACAATTTTATTATGCTTTCTGTTTTAATGATGAAAGATATGGATTATACCGCTTTCACACCACAATGCCGGGTCGCGCACGGGAATTGAAAACGGGTCCTTCCCGTGTGCGAACCAGCATTGGACCTTTCACACTGCCATCCCGACCCGGCAATATGCTGAGTAATGTTGCCATCGGGGGTGGGGACGAAGCTGGCATCAGGGGCGGGTTTGGAGGCGGCGCTGGGAGATGAGATAATCTCCACGATGCCTCTCCCTACGCAGACAACGGTCTTGGCTCAGGCGACCTGTCAATGGATCACTGACCCCTTTCACACCGCACAGTGACGCGTGTCGACCCGGCAGTAAACTGGGTCGATACCAGGTTATTTTTGCAATGTGAAAGGGATATTACTGATGCAAAAACAATAGAAGACAAAAACATTGAAAACTTAGATAATCTTATTACAGTGACCTTAAAAGTTAACTCTGTGAAACACTAAAACAAAAAGATACATGCGATTCCATTACACAAAGAAAAAAAAGAAATGATTTTGTCTTCGTTTAATGAGTAAATGAAATGGCTGGTCAATGCAGGATCAAGGCTTTCCTCGGATAATGGAGGCATCTACACATAAATGAGATTCTGCTTTACTAGATTAGATAGTCTAATGAGCTTCAAAGATATAAAAGTTGTAATTAATGAAAGCGTAAATCCAAATGTATGAGTGGACCATACTTTGAGGTGATAGTTTTACTTTTGTTAACAGCTAACATGCATATTTTATCAATATAGCACTGAAGTAAAAGTGAAATTAGGGTATCCAAAGTATAAAAGTATATATATATATTCTACATTTTACATTTTCTTCTATTTTAGAATATGACCCTCATAAGATATTTTATTGAATTTAGATGCTAAGGTAAATTTGTACTAATGTAGAAAAAAACTGACACCATATGTAATATTCGGCTATTATCTGTTATTATAATATGTGGTTTAACATGTGACTAGCGTAGGTTAGGGTTCATCATGCACACAGATGCCCCCTGGTAATGAACCTCAAGACATATCACTGTTTGCTGGAGGAAACAAGAGATTCCTGCCACTTACCCTGTCTGCTGCTCACATTCTTGTCACACAAAAATGATTCTTTGTATAAAAATGAAAGTAATAATTTTGTTAAACTTCAGAAACACCACATGTAATGACTTATCCTAATAAGCGCACTAGGGGCCTAATTCAGATCTGTTAGTTCGCTAGCTATTTTTTGCAGCGCTGCGAACAGATAGACGCCACCTATAGGGGAGTATACTTTAGCTTTGCAAGTGTGCGAATGCGTGTGCAGCCGCCCTGTACAAAAACAGCTTGTGCAGTTTCTGAGTAACTCTGACCTTACTCAGCAGCTGCAATCACTGCAGACTATTCGAGCCCGGAATTGACGTCAGACACCCGCCCTGCAAAAGCTTGGATACGCCTGCGTTTTCCCAAACACTTCCAGAAAACGGTCAGTTGCCACCCACAAACGCCCTCTTCCTGTCAATCTCCTTGCGAACGGTTGTGCGAATGGTTTCTTTGCTAGAACCAGTGCACAACAACGATCCGCTTTGTAACCATATGGCGTGCCTGCGCATTGTGGTTCATACGCATGCGCAGTAGCTACCTGATCGCTGTGCAGCGAAAAATGCTAGCGAGTGAACAGATCTGAATTAGGCCCTATATTTTGCCAGAATGTTATTTTAAAGCATTGATAAAAAAAAAAGAATGTATTTATATTGATACACACAAACAGGTGCCAATACGCTCAATAATAATTAAACACATATTTTTAAACTTCAGTCTATCCTTATGACCCCAGTAATTAATTTAGTACATCAAACTCACAAATGACTGGTCCCTAAATAGCTGTCAGTGGATAAAAAACAGATTTTACTCCTATACAGGAGTATTAACAGAAGCACAGTAATTCTCACGCTGTGACACCATGCTTCTCATGTGTTAGGCAGTTATGCTGATGAAAATCAGTTATAACAACATTGTTAAATGTAAAAAAAAATGTTTATCATTTCCTTTTTAGTTAGAGATGTGCGGCGGACACTTTTCATGTTTTGTGTTTTGGTTTTGGTTCTAATTCCACTTTCGTGTTTTGGTTTTGCCAAAACCACCCTTTCGTGTTTTGGTTTTGGATCTAGATGATTTTTGAAAAAAAAACATAAAAACAGCTTTAATCACAGAATTTGGGGGTAATTTTGCTCCTACGGTATTATTTACCTCAATAACATTAATTTCCACTCATTTCCAGTATATTCTGAACACCTCAAACCTCACAATATTGTTTTTAGACCTAAAAGTTGCACCAAGGTGGCTGCATGACTAAGCTAAGCGACACAAGTGTGCGGCACAAACACCTGGCCCATCTAGGAGTGGCACTGCAGTGGCAGACAGAATGGCAGATTTAAAAAATAGGCCCCAAACAGCACATGATGCAAAGAAGAAAAAGAGGTGCAATGTGGTAGCTGGATGACCAAGCTAAGCGACACAAGTGTGCAGCACAAACACCTGGCCCATCTATGAGTGGCACTGCAGTTACAGACAAGATGGCATAAAAAAACTAGTCCCCTAACAGCACATGATGCAAAGAAGAAAAAGAGGTGCAATGAGGTAGCTGGATGGCCAAGCAAAGTGACACAAGTGACACAACAATACTGTAAGGGACTTGTGGTTGTTGTTATTATTATTATACGGCAGCAGTGGACATATAGCAGCAGCGTATATCCTTACTGGAATGACTGATGAGACTGGACACTACCACTGGTCTGATGCAGCACAACACAACAATACTGTATGGGACTTGTGGTTGTTGTTATTATTATTATACAGCAGCAGTGGACATATAGCAGCAGCGTATATCATCACTGGAATGACTGATGAGACAGGACACTACCACTGGTCTGATGCAGCACAACACAACAACACTTTCTACAGCTACACTGGATATATGGCAGCAGAGAACACCAACACTGTGACTGGCTGGACTGATGCAGCACAATACACTGACTACACAAGACTGAACAGCACAACACAGCACCACTTTATACAGCTACACTGGCAGGAGAGGACACCAACACTGTGACTGTCTGGACTGATGCAGCACAATACACTGACTACACTGGACTGGACTGAGCAGCACAACACAGCACAAGACTTGCTACCCCACTTTCCCGCCCCAACACAGACACTGGAGGACGGAGACACGTCCTCTCACTACACTCTCAGAGAGTGGAGTGAAAATGGCCGCTACACGGGGCTCCTTATATGGAATCCAAATCCTGCGAGAATCCGACAGCGGGATGATGACGTTTTGCCGCGTTCGGGTTTCCGAGTCAGATGGGAAAACCCGAGCCGGGCTCGGAACTGAACTTGGCAGGCAAAGTTCGGTAGGGTTCGGTCCTCTGAGAACTGAACCTGCTCATCTCTATTATTAGTACTTTTTCCATAATGGGCAGTACGGATGGTGTAATGGTTAGCATTACTGCCTCACAGCAATGAGGTCATGGGTTCAATTCCCAGCATGGCCCTAACTGTGTGGAGTTTGTATATTATCCCCGTACTTGTGTGGGTTTCCTCCGGGTACTCCGGTTTCCTCCCACAATCCCAAAAATATACTGGCAGGTTAATTGGCTCCCAACAAAATTAACCCTAGCATGAATGTGTCTGTGTCTACATGTGGTAGGGAATATAGATTGTAAGCTCCACTGGGGCAGGGACTGATGTGAATGGGCAAATATTCTCTGTAAAGCGCTGCGGAATATGTGTGCGCTATATAAATAACTGGTAATAAATAAATAAATAAATAATACTAACCGTTACTGTTTACTGAACATTTCTCATACTCAAAAATAGCATGTACAGCAAAAAAAGAATGTCCGGCAAAAATACAAAGTCCTAAAATATGTAAAACATAATACAGGTTGAGTATCCCATATCCGAATATTCCGAAATACAGATTTTTTTGAGTGAGTGAGATAGTGAAACCTTTGTTTTCTGATGGCTAAATGTACACACACTTTGTTTAATGCACAAAGTTCTTAAAAATATTGGCTAAAATTACCTTCAGGCTGTGTGTATAAGGTGTATATGAAACATAAATGTATTCTGTGCTTAGATTTAGGTCCCATCCCCATGATATCTCATTATAGTATGCAATTATTCCAAAATACGGAAAAATCCGCTATCCAAAATACTTCTGGTCCCAAGCATTTTGGATAAGGGATACTCAACATGTATATAAAAATTCATTACTTCTATTTTTTGTTTAACCTGTACTAAATAAATGTTTCCTCCTTCACCTCATACACATGGCTGTAATTTTAACGGATTAAGGGGGACATTTACAAAGCAGTGATAAGAGCGGAGAAGTGAGCCAGTGGAGAAGTGCCCATGGCAACCAATCGGCACTGAAGTAACATCTATAATTTGCATACTATAAAATTATACAGAGCTGCTGATTGGTTATTGGGGCAACTTCTCCACTGGCTCACTTCTCCGCTCTTATCACTGCTTAGTAAATGTCCCCCTAAGAGGCCTATTTATTAACATTATTTTGACAATTTTTTTCCGAAAAAGGGTGTTTCACACCCTTTTCATATAATTTTAATATCACTCCAAAGTATTAAAGGTCATTTAGAGCAGTTTTCATGAAAAACTGCTCCAAACCCTTTAATTGTATTTTTTTTAGTAACCCACATCGCATCTCCCTACTTATAATAGGAAATGCGATGTGGCCAAATTTACTTTAAAAAATGTAAAAAAACCACTGCAGTGTGCCCTGTGATAATTTCACCAGTTCAGGCTCGTGAGATCACAGGGAAGCACTGCAATCTGCAGCCTTTGCCCAGCTTTCCCTGCGCCCTGACAGAGAAAGCTGTGCGGGGACCGGCCTCTGGTGATCAGTTGTGTGTGTCCAATGGCCACAGAAGCTGATCACTGCATAAAAAAAAAAAAAGTAAAACAACCCAAAAACCATACTTCCCATCCAGGAGCCGGTGATCGGTGCTCCTGTGCGGGTTGCCGGTTCCTCCATATGCTGCACTGTGACCCCCGGTGCAGTAAAGTGCAGCGCACTTTACAGCACTGGGGGTCACCGCAGCGCACAGGATCCGGCGCCTGGCAGTCCTGCAGGAGCAGCGATGACTGGCTCCGTGGACTGGTGAGTATATTGACCTGTGGGGAAGGGGTGTCGACCTGGCGGCGATGGTAGTGGCGGCCCATGCACAGCAGGACATTGCGGTATTTTTCCTGAAAAATACCCTGATGATGCTGCGGAGTGTCATCGCAGGGACTGAGCTTGCTTGCAAGCTCTGTCCCTGCATGCGATAATTGATAAATCCCTGCGATGTAATCAATTATGGCAGTGCAATTATGGGCGATTTTATCACCTCTCATCCGCATCCTTGGGTTCTCAAACTGTATGAAATACATTTTAATTCTTGTAATCAGAATAATTATACTTCTGCAGTTTTCAGAAGTAATAACATAATAAATATACAATGGTGCTTTGTTCACCCATTTAAGTGTACAGTACACCATGCTGCATTAAGACGTCATACTGTATGTGTTAATGAACATCCCGGAAAAGTTCTATAAAGTGAGGACAAAGTATAAAGACAGACTAGTATTATTTTTCAACTGTTGTGTGTAGGAGCCCTTTGTTTTGCTGGTAACATTCCCTGTTGCAGCACACCAAATTTAATTGGGAATTTTAAGGGAAGATCAGAAGAAAAACTACATGCTACCTACAGAGTAGACTAAATATTGGGGGGATTCAATTCTACTCAATGGATACAATGTGCCATTCTGGAAGAGAACATTGCGTGCACCGGCATAGTAAGTTTTTCCCTTGCACCCCTAAAGAAAATACACAAGGTTCAGAAACGCGTTGAGCACCTGTTACATCCAACCTATGCTGTAGACTGACTTGGTCTCTTCTGCTTCATCAAACAGCAGTTTCTACCTTGTAGCCCATAGTGTCTTTACTTCCAGCCAAGACACCTATCTGAGATAATTAGTCTGTTACACAAGCTGCCCAGGATGGAGCCATGGCAACAGTATTTTCACTCACCACCAGCCAGAATTAGCTCCCACAAACCTGCCCAGCTATATAGAAGTCAAACTTCTCCAATCAGGAGACACAGATCAGTCATACTTTACACAGGCAATGGAACTTTTCCCAAGCAGAGACTTCTACCAACAGCCAAGACAAGCCTTTATATACCATCTTGGAACAAGGGGTGTAGCTAGACCTATGGGCAGGGCCGTCTTAACAGCAGTGTAGGCCCCTGAGCAAAGCAATGCACAGGGGCCCCTACCCATCCTCCAGTGGAAGGAGTGGGAGGTGCTATTAACAGCAGCTGGGATGTCCTGCAGGTGGTAGGGGGTGTTCTATCTTCCACTCAGCATGTAGGACTGCAAATTACTCCTTTACTGCACAGATGGTGTAAGATGGGGCAGAAGGGAGAACACTAAACTGTAGAAGGGGGAGTTTTGCTGAATGAAGGGGCACCGGTACATGATTTCCAGGGTGGTAAGACCCTTATACTCCGGGGGTTCTTGAGTTACTGCCTGTTGAACCCATATGAAAAGATGGCCATGCCTAAGGTGGCCCCATAGCAAGATTTTCACCACCCCATGCATTATTTAGTATGGTGCAGGCGTTCACCAATGGTAACAATGAAGGGGCATTCACCCTTGCCCCACCAATACACCATCATGTGCTGCAGCTCTGGGCATAGGGTGAGCCCCAGCCAGCCATCTAGTCATATATAGTCAGCTAAACTTACTACAACCATATTAATAGGATGATTTTTGTGAATCATAGCCTTCTTAACTAACACTCTATATCACACACTATTAGGATTAGGAAGACTACAGTAAATATAATTTGTTGTTAAATATTTTGTTTTTCATTTAATAATATGGTATATGCGAATCACCTCACACTTAATTGTGTATGTTAACTAAGCAGGCAGATAGTGCAAACAAAAAAATAGATGGAAGCCCAGTCCCTAGAGCAGCCGTATCCTTTGCACCTACTATAGCTACACCCTTGTTCGGAATCTACTATAACTAAATCCTGGACCTGGCCATAATATCTCCTAGCCTGGACCCTGCATAACACCAGCCAAGTCATGGCTTATAATGAATTATCCGGTAAACCCAAGGCTCTGGTTTGGAGCACTATTGCCAAGTGACCAGTCTCTGTCATTTTATACCCACCCCTTCATACGGAGCCCTGATTACCGGTATTATTTTCCTATCCTGTCCACTTCACTAAGAAATCTTTATGAATTTATGTGATTTATTAGTCAAATATACGTACATAGATGCTAAGTACCACATTTTATTAGTAAATGTTGATGAGAAAGGGGGTCCCAGATGTTTCCAGTGGCTGACAACCAACTTTATTTAAGAACACCATTAATACGTTTCACTACAGCCCTGGGTTCTTGGCAGCATACTCCATTAGTAACTGCCATGTAATGACTATGGGAGTTATTCAGATCGCATCACTAATCGTTGTGACCGCAATAACCCCAACTGCAATGGCAGTTCGCACGCACAATGCCCATCCTGGTCGCATTGGCTGCAAACGCCTCTGCCTATCAGGCAGAGACATTCACAGCCAATGCGATCAGATTTGCGGGGTGGGTGGTGGTGGTAATAATACGTTGTGTGGGTGGCGCATCAGAAACGGGGGCGGGTCAGCATGTTTTCAGGGCAGCTGCGTGATGTCACACACAGCTGTTCCAATCAAGAAAATGGCGGAGTACCGCCTGCATACACAGCCTAGCTGCGGCTGCAGGGGATCAGCCACAGTTGCTGTGATCGCAATTAAGCATGCTGTGCGGCCTTGCCCTGTGATGGGCAGCCCCCAGCATTTGAAAGAACAGATTGCAAATTCTACTTTTTACCAGAATTTGCAATCCGTACTGAATAACCCTCTACGTTTTGGATGATGGCCAGTCCAGCGTCATTCCAGCTAAGAAGATTTGAGTCCCCTTTTGTATGAGAATTGGGAAAGTCGCACACGCGACATGCTACTATGTGGCACTGTTTTGACAGTGTTATATTTTTCATATATTACTCCCTCCAGGACAGTAGCATATCTATAATGGGAGCAAATGGCCCACACCGCACAGCCTGCACTTATTAAAAATACCTTGTGCAGTGCCTTAGGCCACCTTAGAAAAAAACAAAATTTTCCTGGAAGTATGTGCATATGACGGTAGTGTCTAGCACGAGAGGGGGGCCCTGCTCTGCCACTGCACAGGAGCTCTCTCCCCTCGCAAGATGCCCCGTGAAGGACCTATTGTAAGAAGTGGAGGAGGTGTGATCAGTGCTGTGTGGGTGTGGCCATGGGCATAACTATAGTGGGTGTAAGAGATTGCTATGGGGCCCAGTGGCTTAGGAGGACGTGGACATACATTATAAAGTTGCATACCAATTTCCCAGGTTTGCCTGCTAAGCAATTGGGTTTGATCCATTGCCTAGCCTGAATTCTGTGACATTGTATTTTCAGTGAGATGAGTGTGTATTGCATGTAATAATGGGAAGGGTGCACAGTAATGTGACATAATTTGAACTGGATGCCACTGTAATGTGGCACTATATGAACTGGAGGGCATCTGATTTGCTGTTTGTAATGTTAAGAGCACTATAATGTTACATAATAAGAACCGGGGCACTGTAATGTGGTACAATGTGAAATGGAGGAACTATAGTGTGGCATAATGTGAATAGTGGCACTGTAACGTGGCATAATTTGAACTGAAGGCCACTGTAATGTGGCACAATATGAACTGGAGGGCACTGCAATGTGTCATAATCTGATCTGTTTATTGTAATGTGGAGGGCACTATAATGATGCATAAAATGAATAACTGCTACAGAGAGATGTCTCTAAAGATGCATTAGGATAGGCGACCCCAATGTTCTGGTTACACCCCTGGGTGTGATCATTGCCATGTGAGCATGTGCACCCCCTTACACTATCAGCCCCTATATATCCCTAAATTCATAAAGGTAGAAAACAAGTACGGGTCTGGTGCATGAGCACAGTACCAAACATCAGTACTTTGCAGCATGCGCCACTAATCTGTTGGGATCTGAATCAGGCTTATGGCGAATAAGCGAGTAACATCTCACCTAGCTTGAATGCCCAATCTACTGAATTGGAGTCAGAATTATTAAACTCTAAGCTTTTGGGGAAAAATGAATGTTCACATCCTCCAAAAAAAAAATAATCTAAAAAAAGTAAGCTGGACAAAGAAACATGATTTTACATGCACAATAGACATGCATAGCCCAAGTGTTCTCAGTATTTTACTGTATACAGTGTTCTGTACTTTCCAAAATACTAATGAGTAAAAGGAGCCTGTTGTGTAAATAAGAATTTTGTCACCAGAGTTCAAGTAAAAGCTCTTCAAATTGGCTGCACTTACTGAGAGCTAAATATTTAAAGTGTTTTATATAAAATCCCAGTTTGAAAGGTTATGACTGGTACTTTATATCCCTTCTTAGGTGTGCAAAGCCAGCAGCAAAGGACTCTACATTTATATTGATTTATTTAATTTATATTTATTTATATTCATGCTATATTCATACATTTATATTCATACTATATGTCTATGAATTCAGCATGCTATAGGAAACATTTCTTAAAGATTCATGTCCAGGGTGACATGATAGTATCACACACATGATACAAATTCCATCATGGTGTATTTCAATGGTCCTACCTCCAGCCCTCAAGTACCCCCAACAAGGTGCTGCCCAAGGACCCTGCTTCCTGGACATCGGCACTGCTCCCACACCCCTAGTTATGACTCAGCATGGAACCTTATTTAGATAAAATGTGCACTGTAATGCATTATCATACTAAAAGTATCCATTAAAACAGGCCTGGCCACCATGTTTCTCTCCAGCATGCCCTGCCACAGTTTTGCTATTAGGGGGCGGGATGTACGAAGACGTCAGAATACATTCCGCCAGACTTTGCACTGACTTTGCAGTGGTACTAATCGCATATGCACTAGCATGTGTGATTAGTACTGCAAAGGACAGCTCTTCAGTTAAGAGCTGTCCTTTGCGATGTCCTCCCGTCACTGGACTTCTGGGTTCCAGCCCCGGGAGTCCATATGCGCATAGCAGAGTGATACGATGTGGCAGCAGTGGGGCATGGTGGGAGAGATCTGATCGGAACACTCATATAGCGAGTCGTGGAAAGAAGCCCATAGGCTTCTATAGGGTAACACCATACTCTCCGCACTGAAGCCCCGGGATGCGGGGCTTAGTGCATATGTAAATGCGGCTAAAGCCCCAAAAATGGGGTGTTTACAGCATTTTTCTTTTAGTACATCCCACCCAGGGAATGCTAAAACTGTGGCAGTACATGCTGGGATGTGTTGTTTGCTGATACTTGTAGTGCCATGTTAGAGGATCCTGGGATGCCCCTAGGTAAGTCACATATAAATGTATGTGCTATTATAATGTAGCATAACAAAATATACAAATGTACTGTATGACCCAAAGTGGATACTAGTATCATGTAGTGTTAGGACCATAATATCAGAGATGCCATGAAGGGGCTGGTGGCTTAAGCATAACTTTGCAGGTATATGTCACTGAGATCTCTGCATTATTGCTATCATATAGGATATACATCTCATTACTAGTTCATTATATTGTGCCGGGGGAATCTTGTTCTTTTTTCTTGTGTAGAGTAGCCCCTCCCTTGCATGCACCTGTAGTGGACCAATAAATTGATTTGAGCAACTTGCCATTTTTGTGTGTCAATGTGTAGTTTTACATCAGCTGCAGAGTCACAGGTTGGCCACGCCAGCATTAGAAGATGGGGAGGCAGTGACCACATTATCATATTCATAATATTTAGACAGACTTTTAAAATGCTCAATAGGAATTAAATAAATGAGAAATAATTTCCTACACCATTACATCACCACCACCACCACCACCACCACCACAAGCCTGTACAATTGACACAATGCAGGATGGATCCATTGATTTTTATTAGCTGACAGGAGGAGAACCTGGAATAGTTTTCTGTAGCCCATCTGGCATGCTGTGTTGTCAGAGATCACTTATGCTTACTACCAGGAGCAGATTGGGCTGGAAAACCAGCCCAGGAAATTTATGGAAGCAGCCCTAATGGGGGCAGGGTCTTTTTTTGGGGGATGAGTCTTTTAAGGGGGCGGGATTCCTCCTCATAGGGTCTGATTCTGAGTTGGTAGCTGTTGCGGCCTTCCTTCCATCTTTTGCTACTGTTGAGTATGTGACTTTATGCTAATGCCATTACAGTGCTCTTCCCTGGTATACATCTGTGCATCCAAATATGAAAGGACTTGAGATGCCTATTTTCAGTGGCTACAGATATAGCAATTATGCTTTGTGCATCTTTAGATGCCACCATTGCTCGCACCATTGTAACTTTCACCAGCCATATGCTTGGTGCAGATCATGCGTCTGAGTATAACCTCCAATGTGAGCAATTCAATGTCTCTATATGTAGCCACTTTCAAGAACACGCCCATAGTACATTATATCTGTGACTGATTAGCCAACCCCCTGTAACCACACAGGAATGCCCAACACATTGCTAATACATGAACACCATTGCAGTGTATGCATGCGCGGTGCAACTCAGATGCAAGCGCAAAAGAAAATCATTGCACAAGAAAAAATAAAACACACTAGCCCCAACAGGAAAAACACACACACATTAGCCTTCACAGAAAACATTGAAACAAATGGGCCCCCACAGGGAAGAAAAAAAAAAGTATAATATATCTTTTGGTATTACAATTTGTTTAAAATTTCCACAGCTCTTGAAAGGCCCAGTGACACCAATATGTTTTATAATTCCGGGATGTAACATCTATATATTAATTTATTTATTAACATTTATGTAGCGCTAGCATATTCCATTGCACTTTCTTTCAAACTCGGACAGGGGCAGATTGCGAACTGAAAGTAAAATTTGTAGAAGTAGCCTCACATGGGCAGCACCAGAAGTATACCATGTAATCATGGTGGCAGCACCACCCCTCACGTTGCTGTGTGCTGGGCTGCAGTGTGGCCAGGGAGGCGTTTAAAATATATATATTTTCCCTGTATTTTTCACTAAGGGTTCATGACAATGCCTCCTGTGATTAGGCCACACACCCTGAACTGTACTTGGGCCTATCCAGGCTCTCTACTGCTGTGTGTGTGTGTGTGTGTGTGTGTGTGTGTGTGTGTGTGTGTGTGTGTGTGTACTGTAGATCTTCAAAACCAAAACTTGATTTGGCTTTATATATTTATTCTCCCAACTACCGTGTGTGTAAATTTGATATGTTAAGTTTATGTAAACTTTGACAGTTAATGTATGATTAACATAATATTCTTCACTTTAAAGCATTGCAGGCAACACAATTTATCTCAAATGATAAATGTAGCTCATTAGCATTTAAAATGCAGATTTAATGATAATTATAACATACGTAAAAATGCAGCTACACATAAGGTACAATTAATCAGATGACAGGCCTATTGAAATGTCTACAGAAAAAAATCTTTTCCACTAGTATTTACTTTTGATTTTTATTAACTGTACATTTCAGATTTCATAAAGTGCTTTTAATTTTACTCCTCTTTCATTCATTAATTATTTTTATGTTTTTCCTCTAGAGCAGAGGTTCTCAAACTCGGTCCTCGGGGGCACACACAGTGCATGTTTTGCAGGTCTCCTCACAGAATCGCAAGTGAAATAATTAGCTCTACCTGTGGACCTTTTAAAATGTGTCAGTGAGTAATTAATACACCTGTGCACCTGCTGGGTTACCTGCAAAACATGCACTGTGTGGGCTCCCGGGGACCGAGTTTGAGAACCTCTGCTCTAGAGTCATTCATGGTTTTATTATTCTACTGTTATCAATGGGCCCATTATATACTGTGTTACTTGCTTTAGCTATAATAATAACATGTAATTGTAGCACCAACGTAAATGTACACAAAAAATAAAACCCTTTTATATGCATACGGGTATATACAGTTATAATACAGATTAGGTCTCCCATATCCCAGTGCTTGGGACCAGAAGTATTTTGGATATCAGATTTTTACATATTTAGAATTTCCTCTGTGCTGGATATTCCGCGGTCAACTGTAAGTGATGTTATTAGAAAGACTGTGTAAAATCACAGAGTGGGGTCAAAAACTGCTAAGGTAAATTGTGCAAAAAAATGGGGAGCACCCTTTAGTTATTATACAAGGGAAAAACCTCTCCAATGTTTCAGACAGTGGAAAGTTCTTTATAGATGATATGTGTAATATATATATATATATATATACAATATCCATAGTCCGGCAATAGTCAAGACAAATATTCAGTACCAAGGTGCATTCCCTATATGAATCATACACAATACAGATATCCCATGTGGAACAAAAGGTGGGACTCACTGTTTATTGCTGCAAAGCAAGGTTAATTGTATTAGTAGGTACAGTTCTCAATACAGTACATACTGTAGTTGTCAGGAACAACCCTGACATGGAAGCAGATCCTCAAGCATTTTGTCAACATTTCAGGGCTCCCATGCCCTTTTGACAAGACCACATGTAATAGTTTAACAAGCATTGGTTCTGACATGTGGTCCTGATGAAAGGCCATGCGAGTCCTGAATAGCACTGAAAAATGTTTGACCATCTGCTTACATGCCGGGACTGTACAAGGTAACTTTGTTACTAGGACTTTAACATGAAGAAATACCCTCAGTGGATCACTGATCATTGGTGACCATTGATCAGCATTTCCAATTGGCGGTTCCAATGACCATCTGATATGGGGACCTTTAAGCAGTAAGTTCACCAAAAATGTTATTACACATGAAGGAAGGATGAGGAGGAAGGGGGGTGTTCTAACATCCAGATTGCTTCCATATATTGTCAAATAACAATGAGTCCACTCATTTAATGATGTAAAGTAGATTTCTCTGGCTTGGTCCACAGGATTATCCACAGGATAACATTGGGATATGGTTGAGCGACAGCGGAAATGGCACCAACATGGTCACGAGCTTTCTGGCCTCCCAGGATGCATCGGGGCTTCCCCATATAGTCCCGCCCACTGACTCAGTCAAATCAGTTTTTTGCTTGGTGCAGCAGGAAGCCGCATGGTCACAGGGCTGCTGTAGATAAAGCAGCCTGAAGCTTTTATTTTTTTATTATTTTATTTTTATAGACTTACTATGTTTTTTTTGAGCGACTTTTCTTAACAGCGTCTTAGACGCAAACTGGAAAGAGTCGCTCCAAAAACTCCCCACCGGGTCGCAACAATGCTTACCTTCGCGGTACAGCGCTGTCTCGACGGACGTCTGTGTCGGATGTTCTAGCAGGTCCAGTAGATGTAACCAAGCTGTGGCCGGAGCATGGGGGGAAGGTAAGTCTATGGATTTCCTCTTACTAGAGGGGTCTGGAGTCTGGACACAGCTACACTGTATTGGTGTAGACTACAAACAGTGTGTTGATGCGCCGAACATCTCGAGTGCGTCAGCACTACGCTCTAGGGATCATAGGCGCCAGGACTAGGTAGAGGCCGCGATCCTTAGGGTTTAAGTCAACAGGGGGATTCAGACGCTCTCCTGGCCGCCCCTCCTCCGAGTTCATGACCAGTTTCCGCGCGTCTCCCGTCCATGAACTGAATGACCTCACTTCCGTCTCAGATGCTACCATGAGGGTACTCGGTTGCAGCTTAGACGCTGCGGTTGTGTACACTAGAGATCCCGCCTAGACCAAGTCGCAGGCCTTAGCGTCTGTATACACGTGGAAGTCGCTGAGCGTCCGTGTCCGTCAGTGAGCGACTGTGTCCATTATCAGTTATCAGGAGCGGTAGTGTACATCAGTAGCGTCTGAATCCACTCAGCGTCTTACGAGCGCATTTGCTTGGATATGGAAGTGTGGTGAGTCTCCCTGTATCCCGCTCTACAGAGGAAGGGTATACAGTGCTAAAAATTCTCTCTACTTGTTAGTATCAATTGTTAATTTTTAGTACATATTGCATATGAGATCTGTATATTACTGTGTTTTCTGCATGTTATGTTGAAAAAGAACCGGTTTAAACAGAAGTACAATTTTCCTACTTACTTGTAAGTTGTTATGGGGGTTGTATTCTCATATGACAATGTCTAATGCTTTAACATGTGACTGACTGCTAGTATGTGTGCTGACTTTTCTATGTAACGTCAGTCCTGTTCTGACCCTCAATTCAGGTGTACTATGGTCAGATTGATCTCACTTCTATATACTCATATATAGGTGATTTTCAGTCACAATTTGTGTAGTCATTAACAGATTATTACCATGTCTGTAAGCGGCAAAAGTGACGAGGATAATTTATCAAGCACTCCTACATCCCTAGCATGCTTATCTTGTAAGACAGGGTTAATTGGTATGGACCAATTAGTCACTTATGAGGGGTTGTGTGCGAACTGTTTTACTTTTCAGCAAAGTAAAAAACAGGAGTTGGTTCAACCACCAACAGAGCCACCATGGAATATGTTCGCAAAGACTTTATCCTCAATAGCAGACAGGTTAACTCCGGTAGCACCACCTCAAGGGTTAGGTTACACTATTAACCCATACATGCAGCTCCCTTCCTACGGCTTGGTTCCAGTAGCCTCTACAAGTAACCAAGGGACAGGTAAGACTAAGACAGATGCGTCTATGTGGCAGACTACACAAGATGATACAACAGATGATGATACAGTATATTCAAATACTCTGTATGATGATCAGTCGCAGAGTTTTAGTTAAGAGGATGTAGCTGAACTTATTAATGCTGTGATGGCTGTTCTCTCTTTGGAAGAGCCAGCTAAGACAGTGTTAAAATCTAAAGCACCTGTGTTTAAACGAGCGAAGTCAGTTAAAACTGAATTCCCAGCGTCAGATGAGCTGACGGAAATGATGGATGAGTCTTGGGCGACGCCCAGTAAGAAATATAAGATTCCGAAAAGATGGAATTCTTATTATCCATTTCCACCTGCAGATTGTTTGAAAAGAGAAGTTCCTCCAAAAGTAGATGCACATGTACTGCGACTTGTGCTTAAATCTGCTTTACCACTGTCATCTACCTCGCTAAATTATGTCACAGACAGAAGGGCAGATAGCTTCTTGAAAAATGTATTTTCTCTAGTAGGAGCAGTGGTAAGACCTGCTATGGCTTCGGCCTGGGTGGCAAAGGCAATGGGCGAATGGATAGAGGAACTAGAGAATGACATCGCTTCTCCTAATAGGGAGCAAGAGTATTATTTAAGCCGTTTAAGACAATCTGCCCAATACTTGGAAGAAGCAGCAATTGATATGGGTACAGTTGCTTCTAAAGCTTCAGCCTTGACAGTAGCCACTCGCAGAGCAATTTGGCTACGTACCTGGAAAGCAGATGCGGAATCCAAGAAAGAGTTGGAAGCATTGCCTTTCATTGGTAATATATTGTTTGGGAAACCATTATCTGATATCCTAGAATCAGAGGCTGAATCAAAGAAGGTCAGATTTCCGGCTACTTATAACCCTAAGTCTAAGGGTTCAAAGTTTCACTCATTTCATTGGCAAAGCAAAGTGAAAGCTAAAGAGGAGTCTAAGCAACCCCAGTTTAAAACCAGGGGTAGGAAGCAGTGGGCTAGCAAAAAGCCAGCTTCCGAGCCTGAACAGAAACCATCAGCCTGAAGAGACGGGCCTCCGCCTGGAGGATTCCAGGGTTGGGGGCCGACTCCTTCATATTGCACACATATGGCAACAGTCAACAACAGATGCTTGGGTGCAGAAGGTGGTATCTCAGGGGTATGGGTTCCCATTCAGGAGGCAGCCTCCTCAAAGATTTTTTTACCCCAGCCTGTCTCGTATAGAGTCAAAGGCCAATGCCCTGCAAGAAGCAGTCCAAAAATTACTGCAGTCAGGTGTGATTGTCCCAGTACCGCCATCACAGTGGGGACCGGGGTTTTACTCCATTCTATTTCTGATCCAGAAGTCAAATGGGTCATTTCGACCAATTCTCAATCTGAAAATGTTGAACAAATACATTTGGATTCCAAGGTTCCACATGGAGACGTTACGCTCCATAATGTTGGCTATGGAACCGGGAGATTACATAGTATCTCTGGATGTAAGGGATGCTTACCTACATGTGCCTATAGCACTGTCTCATCAGTGTTACCTCAGGTTTGCCATCCTCCAGGAACATTTTCAGTTCCAAGCTTTGCCCTTCGGGCTAGCAACAGCACCCAGGGTGTTTACCAAGATCATGGTGGTTATGGCAGCTTGTCTGCGCAAACAGGGGATAAGAATATTCCCATACCTCAACGACCTGTTAATCTTAGCACATTCGCAAGATTTACTTTTGAGCCATCTTCAACAGACAATAGCTTGTTTACAGAGACACGGGTGGCTCATAAATTGGGAAAAGTCGTCTCTGAAAACATCACAGCGGATGGTTCATTTGGGGGCCATATTGGATTCAGACCTACAGAAAGTTCTCTTACCAGAGAAAAAGATAGTCAAGGTGCAGGTCATGGCTCAGGAAGCGTTGCGCGTCCAGACAATGTCAGTCCATGCAGCAATGCGACTGTTGGGTCTAATGGTATCAACCTTCGACATGGTGGAATATGCGCAATTCCACTCCAGACCATTGCAGCACCTTATTCTGACCAAGTGGAACGGAAATCATCAGACAATAAAAAAGCAGATGATAAAGTTTCCAGTAAATGTAAAAAGGTCTCTAGCGTGGTGGCTACAGACAGACCATTTAAACAAGGGGAGACCCTTTTGGATAAAAGAATGGCAAGTCCTGACAACAGATGCCAGCCTGCAAGGCTGGGGTGCGGTACTCGGAAGCCTGTGGTTCCAGGGAAAATGGACCGCAAGGGAAAGTTGCCTGCCAATAAATCTGTTGGAAATAAGGGCCATTTACATGGCTCTGGTTCAGGCAAAGGACAGTCTGCAAGGTAGACCGGTCCAGATTCGCTCAGACAATGCGACAGCAGTAGCGTACCTCAATCATCAAGGAGGAACTCACAGCAAGAGACTGATGGAGGAGGTAACTCCCATTCTAAGATGGGCAGAACTCCATCTCCCAGCATTGTCAGCAGTGTTTGTCCCAGGTGTACTGAACTGGTAAGCGGATTTTCTCAGTCGATACACCATTCAGGAAACCAAATGGTCATTACACCCAGAAGTGTTTCAGACATTAGTGAACAGATGGGGTCTACCAGAGATAGACCTCATGGCGTCTCGTCTAAACAACAAAGTTCCGAAGTACGGATCGAGAACGAAGGATCCTGGAGCGGTCCTTGTAGATGCACTGTCTGTAGAATGGAAATTTCATCTGGCATATCTGTTCCCTCCAATATCTCTGTTACCCAGAGTAGTGAGAAAAATAAAGCAAGCAAAGGGAGCGATAATTCTAATAGCTCCAGCTTGGCCAAGAAGGCATTGGTACACAGATCTGCTAAGAATGTCCGTGGAAGCACCAATACTGCTCCCTCAATGTCCAGATCTGCTAATGCAGGGTCCTTGTTGCCACAGTCATCTGAATCATCTGTCTTTGATGGCGTGGCTGTTGAAACCTCTATCTTAAGAAGCTAGAGGATTTTCAAAACAAGTAATCCAAACTATGCTTAGAGCAAGAAAGCCTTCTTCAGCTCGTGTGTATCATAGAATATGGCAAGCCTATATTCATTGGTGTACTGGAAAAAGTTTGAATCCAAGATCTTTTAAAGTATCCAGGATTTTGGATTTCCTTCAAGCAGGATTGGATAAAGGTTTGAAAGTTGCTTCCTTGAGAGTTCAAGTATCGGCATTAACTGTATGGTTTCAGCGAAAGATTGCTGATTTACAGGATGTACGTACTTTCTTTCAGGGAGTTGTACATATTCAACCTCCATTTGTTCCTCCTGCAGCCCCCTGGGATTTGAATTTATTTCTTAAATTCCTCCAGGGTCCTCCGTTTGAACCGCTTAAGAGAGCAGATCTTAAATGGTTAACGGCTAAAGTGCTTTTTCTACTGGCAATGGCGTCAGCCAGAAGAGTGTCAGATTTAGGAGCGTTATCGTGTAAGTCTCCTTTCCTAAGTTTTTTTCCAGACAGAGCAGTTCTCAGAACGAGATCTGGTTATCTTCCAAAGGTGGTTTCAAAGTTTCACCTGAATGAAGAGATTGTAGTCCCAGCTTTTCAGGTATCAGGACTATCTGCGGGAGAAGCGTCGCTGGACGTAGTCCGAGCTTTAAGAATCTACATAAATCGTACTAGTGCCATCAGGAAAACAGATTCTCTCTTCATCCTCTACGGATTTCATAGAAGAGGATGGCCTGCTAGTAAACAGATGCTGGCGAGATGGCTCCGAATGGTAATATCAGAAGCTTATTCTCATGCAGATCTCCCTACTCCGGCTAATGTCTCTGCTCACTCTACACGTAAGGTAGGTCCTTCATGGGCAGCACAACAGGGTGCTTCAGCAGAACAGATTTGTAAGTCAGCCACATGGTCTTCCATAAACACATTCATTCGACATTATGCCTTGGATACATTTGCCTCTCATGACGCAGACTTCGGGTGAAAGGTCCTCCTGTGTAATCAGGAGCGTCCCCACCACTAAAATTGGCTTTGGGAATCCCAATGTTATCCTGTGGATAATCCTGTGGACCCAGCCAGAGAAAAATAAGAATTTACTTACCGATAATTCTATTTCTCGTAGTCCGTAGTGGATGCTGGGAACTCCGTAAGGACCATGGGGATTAGCGGCTCTGCAGGAGACTGGGCACAAAAGTAAAGCTTTAGGACTACCTGGTGTGCACTGGCTCCTCCCCCTATGACCCTCCTCCAAGCCTCAGTTAGGATACTGTGCCCGGACGAGCGTACACAATAAGGAAGGATTTTGAATCCCGGGTAAGACTCATACCAGCCACACCAATCACACCGTACAACCTGTGATCTGAACCCAGTTAACAGCATGATAACAGAGGAGCCTCTGAAAAGATGGCTCACAACAATAATAACCCGATTTTTGTAACAATAACTATGTACAAGTATTGCAGACAATCCGCACTTGGGATGGGCGCCCAGCATCCACTACGGACTACGAGAAATAGAATTATCGGTAAGTAAATTCTTATTTTCTCTGACGTCCTAGTGGATGCTGGGAACTCCGTAAGGACCATGGGGATTATACCAAAGCTCCCAAACGGGCGGGAGAGTGCGGATGACTCTGCAGCACCGAATGAGAGAACTCCAGGTCCTCCTCAGCCAGGGTATCAAATTTGTAGAATTTAGCAAACGTGTTTGCCCCTGACCAAGTAGCTGCTCGGCAAAGTTGTAACGCCGAGACCCCTCGGGCAGTCGCCCAAGATGAGCCCACCTTCCTTGTGGAATGGGCTTTTACAGATTTTGGCTGTGGCAGGCCTGCCACAGAATGTGCAAGCTGAATTGTACTACAAATCCAACGAGCAATAGTCTGCTTAGAAGCAGGAGCACCCAGCTTGTTGGGTGCATACAGGATAACAGCGAGTCAGATTTCCTGACTCCAGCCGTCCTGGAAACATATATTTTCAAGGCCCTGACTACGTCCAACAACTTGGAGTCCTCCAAGTCACTAGTAGCCGTAGGTACCACAATAGGTTGGTTCAGATGAAACACTGAAACCACCTTAGGGAGAAAATGAGGACGAGTCCTCAATTCCGCCCTGTCTGAATGGAAGATCAGATAAGGGATTTTACAGGATAAAGCCCCCAATTCTGACACGTGCCTGGCCGAGGCCAGGGCCAACAACATGACCACTTTCCATGTGAGATATTTTAACTCCACAGATTCAAGTGGTTCAAACAAATGTGACTTTAGAAACCCCAAAACTACATTGAGATCCCAAAGTGCCACTGGAGGCACAAAAGGAGGCTGTATATGCAGTACCCCTTTTACAGACGTCTGAACTTCAGGTAGTGAAGCTAGTTCTTTCTGGAAGAAAATTGACAGGGCCGAAATTTGAACCTTAATAGACCCCAATTTTAGGCCCATAGACACTCCTGTTTACAGGAAATGCAGGAATCGACCTAGTTGAAATTCCTCCATCGGGGCCTTACTGGCCTCGCACCACGCAACATATTTTCGCCAAATGCGGTGATAATGCTTTGCGGTTACATCCTTCCTGGCTTGACCAGGGTAGGGATGACTTCATCCGGAATGCCTTTTTCCTTCAGGATCCGGCGTTCAACCGCCCTGCCGTCAAACGCAGCCGCGGTAAGTCTTGGAATAGACAGGGTCCTTGCTGGAGCAGGTCCCTTCTTAGAGGTAGAGGCCACGGGTCCTCCGTGAGCATCTCTAGAAGTTCCGGGTACCAAGTCCTTCTTGGCCAATCCGGAGCCACGAGTATAGTTCTTACTCCCCTCCGTCTTATAATTCTCAGTACTTTTGGTATGAGAGGAAGAGGAGGGAACACATACACTGACTGGTACACCCACGGTGTTACCAGAGCGTCCACAGCTATTGCCTGAGGGTCCCTTGACCTGGCGCAATACCTGTCCAATTTTTTGTTTAGGCGGGACGCCATCATGTCCACCTTTGGTTTTTCCCAATGGTTTACAATCATGTGGAAGACTTCTGGGTGAAGTCCCCACGCTCCCGGGTGGAGGTCGTGCCTGCTGAGGAAGTCTGCTTCCCAGTTGTCCACTCCCGGAATGAACACTGCTGACAGTGCTATCACATGATTTTCCGCCCAGCGAAAAATCCTTGCAGCTTCTGCCATTGCCCTCCTGCTTCTTGTGCCGCCCTGTCTGTTTACGTGGGCGACTGCCGTGATATTGTCCGACTGGATCAGCACCGGCTGACCTTGAAGCAGAGGTCTTGCTTGGCTTAGGGCATTGTAAATGGCCCTTAGCTCCAAAATATTTATGTGAAGTGATGTCTCCAGGCTTGACCACAAGCCCTGGAAATTTTTTCCCTGTGTGACTGCTCCCCAGCCTCTCAGGCTGGCATCCGTGGTCACCAGGACCCAGTCCTGAATGCCGAATCTGCGGCCCTCTAGAAGATGAGCACTCTGCAACCACCACAGGAGAGACACCCTTGTCTTTGGTGACAGGGTTATCCGCTGATGCATCTGAAGATGCGATCCGGACCATTTGTCCAGCAGGTCCCACTGGAAAGTTCTTGCGTGGAATCTGCCGAATGGAATTGCTTCGTAGGAAGCCACCATTTTTCCCAGGACCCTTGTGCACTGATGCACTGACACTTGGCCTGGTTTTAGGAGGTTTCTGACTAGTTCGGATAACTCCCTGGCTTTCTCCTCCGGGAGAAAACACCTTTTTCCGGACTGTGTCCAGGATCATCCCTAGGAATAGAAGGCGTGTCGTCGGGATCAGCTGCGATTTTGGAATATTGAGAATCCAACCGTGCTGCCGCAGCACTATCTGAGATAGTGCTACCCCGACTTCCAACTGTTCCCTGGATCTTGCCCTTATCAGGAGATCGTCCAAGTAAGGGATAACTAAAACTCCCTTCTTTCGAAGGAGTATCATCATTTCGGCCATTACCTTGGTAAAGACCCGGGGTGCCGTGGACAATCCAATCGGCAGCGTCTGAAACTGATAGTGACAGTTCTGTACCACAAACCTGAGGTACCCTTGGAGAAGGGTAAATTGGGACATGAAGGTAAGCATCTTTGATGTCCAGAGAGACCATATAGTCCCCTTCTTCCAGGTTTGCAATCACTGCTCTGAGTGACTCCATCTTGAATTTGAACCTTTGTATGTAAGTGTTCAAGGATTTTAGATTTAAAAATGGTCTCACCGAGCCGTCCGGCTTCGGTACCACAAATAGTGTGGAATAGTACCCCTTTCCCTGTTGCAGGAGGGGTACCTTGATTATCACCTGCTGGGAATACAGCCTGTGAATGGCTTGCAATACTGTCTCCCTGTCTGAGGGAGACGTCGGTAAAGCCGACTTTATGAAACGGCGAGGGGGAGACGTCTCGAATTTCTTGAGACAGGCCCCCACCGTGCCTGAGACCGCTTGTAAAGCCCCAGCGTCATGCTGAGGACTTTGCGGAGGCGGGAGAGGGCTTTTGTTCCTGGGAATTGGCTGTTTCCAGTGGCCACCAGGTCTGTTAGACCTACCCCAAATAACTCCTCCCTTTTATAAGGCGATACTTCCATATGCCTTTTGGAATCATCATCACCTGACCACTGTCTTGTCCATAACCCTCTTCTGTCAGCAGGTTCCTTAAGGGCGGCCGTATCCGGGGACGGTAGTGCCACCTGTTTAGACAAGCGTGTGAGCGCTTTATTCACCCTAAGGGGTGTTTCCCAACGAGCCCGATCCTCTGGCGGGAAGGGGTATGATGCTAATAACTTTTTAGGAATTAACAGTTTTTATCGGGGGAAACCCACGCATCATCACACACTTCATTTAATTCCTCAGATGCAGGAAAAACTACAGGCAGTTTTTTCTCACCCAACCTAATACCCTTTTTAGTGGTACTGGTATTATCAGAAATGTGTAAAAACATTTTCCATAGCCTCAATCATGTAACGTGTGGCCCTACTGGAAGTCACATTCGTCTCTTAATCGTCGACACTGGAGTCAGTATCCGTGTCGGCGTCTGTATCTGCCATCTGCGGTAACGGGCGTTTTAGAGCCCCAGATGGCTTTTGAGACACCTGGACAGGCACAGGCTGAGTCGCCGGCTGTCTCATGTCATCAATCTTTTGTTTTGTAAAGAGCTGACACTGTCACATAATTCCTTCCATAAGCTCATCCACTCAGGTGTCGACTCCCTAGGGGGTGACATCTCTGTTACAGGCAATTGCTCCGCCTCCACCTCATTTTCCTCCTCATACATGTCGACACAACGTACCGACACACAGCACACACACAGGGAATGCTCTGATAGAGGACAGGACCCAACTAGCCCTTTGGGGAGACAGAGGGAGAGTATGCCAGCACACACCAGAGCGCTATATATATATACAGGGATAACCTTATATAAGTGTTTTTCCCCTTATAGCTGCTGTATTGTTATACTGCGCCTAATTAGTGCCCCCCTCTCTTTTTTAACCCCTTTCTGTAGTGTAGTAACTGCAGGGGAGAGCCAGGGAGCTTCCCTCCAACGGAGCTGTGAGAGAAAATGGCGCCAGTGTGCTGAGGAGATAGGCTCCGCCCCCTTCTCGGCGGCCTTTTCTCCCGTTTTTCTGTGGAATCTGGCAGGGGTTAAAATTCATCCATATAGCCCTGGGGGCTATATGTGATGTATTTTCGCCAGCCAAGGTGTTTTTATTGCTGCTCAGGGCGCCCCCCCCCCTAGCGCCCTGCACCCTCAGTGACCGAAGTGTGAAGTGTGCTGAGGAGCAATGGCGCACAGCTGCAGTGCTGTGCGCTACCTTGGTGAAGACAGGATGTCTTCTGCCGCCGATTTTCCGGACCTCTTCTTGCTTCTGGCTCTGTAAGGGGGCCGGCGGCGCGGCTCTGGGACCGAGCTCCGAGGCTGGGCCTGTGTTCGGTCCCTCTGGAGCTAATGGTGTCCAGTAGCCTAAGAAGCCCAATCCACTCTGCACGCAGGTGAGTTCGCTTCTTCTCCCCTTAGTCCCTCGATGCAGTGAGCCTGTTGCCAGCAGGTCTCACTGAAAATAAAAAACCTAAAACTAAACTCAGGAGAGCCCCTAGTGTGCCCCCTTCTCCGCGGGGAGCACAAAAATCTAACTGAGGCTTGGAGGAGGGTCATAGGGGGAGGAGCCAGTGCACACCAGGTAGTCCTAAAGCTTTACTTTTGTGCCCAGTCTCCTGCGGAGCCGCTAATCCCCATGGTCCTTACGGAGTTCCCAGCATCCACTAGGACGTCAGAGAAATAAGAATTTACTCACCGGTAATTCTATTTCTCGTAGTCCGTAGTGGATGCTGGGTACTCCGTAAGGACCATGGGGAATAGACGGGCTCCGCAGGAGACTGGGCACTCTAAAAGAAAGATTAGGTACTATCTGGTGTGCACTGGCTCCTCCCTCTATGCCCCTCCTCCAGACCTCAGTTAGGGAAACTGTGCCCGGAAGAGCTGACACTACAAGGAAAGGATTTGGAATCCAGGGTAAGACTCATACCAGCCACACCAATCACACTGTACAACTTGTGATAACTATACCCAGTTAACAGTATGAACAACAAATGAGCCTCATTAACAGACGGCTCATAACAAAACCCTTTAGTTAAGCAATAACTATATACACGTATTGCAGAGAGTCCGCACTTGGGACGGGCTCCCAGCATCCACTACGGACTACGAGAAATAGAATTACCGGTGAGTAAATTCTTATTTTCTCTGACGTCCTAGTGGATGCTGGGTACTCCGTAAGGACCATGGGGATTATACCAAAGCTCCCAAACGGGCGGGAGAGTGCGGATGACTCTGCAGCACCGAATGAGCAAACTCAAGGTCCTCCTCAGCCAGGGTATCAAACTTGTAGAATTTTGCAAACGTGTTTGATCCCGACCAGGTAGCAGCTCGGCAAAGTTGTAAAGCCGAGACCCCTCGGGCAGCCGCCCAAGAAGAGCCCACCTTCCTCGTGGAATGGGCTTTGACTGATTTAGGATGCGGCAGTCCAGCCGCAGAATGTGCAAGTTGAATCGTGCAACAGATCCAGCGAGCAACAGTCTGCTTAGAAGCAGGAGCACCCAGCTTGTTGGGTGCATGCAGGATAAACAGCGAGTCAGTTTTTCTGACTCTAGCCATCCTGGAAACATAGATTTTCAGGGCCCGGACTACGTCCAGCAACTTGGAAGCCTCTAAGTCCCGAGTAGCCGCAGGCACCACAATAGGTTGGTTCAAATGAAACGCTGATACCACCTTAGGGAGAAATTGGGGACGAGTCCTCAATTCTGCCCTGTCCATATGGAAGATCAGATAGGGGCTTTTACATGACAAAGCCGCCAATTCCGACACACGCCTAGCCGAAGCCAAGGCCAAAAGCATGACCACTTTCCACGTGAGATATTTCAACTCCACGGTCTGAAGTGGCTCAAACTAATGTGATTTTAGGAAATCCAACACAACGTTGAGATCCCAAGGTGCCACTGGGGGCACAAAAGGGGGCTGAATATGCAGCACTCCCTTAACAAACGTCTGAACTTCAGGCAGTGAAGCCAGTTCTTTCTGAAAGAAAATAGACAGGGCCGAAATCTGGACTTTAATGGATCCCAATTTTAGGCCCATAGTCACTCCTGACTGTAGGAAGTGCAGAAATCGACCCAGCTGAAATTCTTCTGTTGGGGCCTTCATAGCCTCACACCAAGCAACATATTTTCGCCATATGCGGTGATAATGTTTTGCTGTCACATCCTTCCTAGCTTTTATCAGCATAGGAATGACTTCAACCGGAATGCCCTTTTCCATCAGGATCCGGCGTTCAACCCCCATGCCGTCAAACGCAGCCGCGGTAAGTCTTGGAACAGACAGGGCCCCTGCTGTAGCAGGTCCTGTCTGAGAGGCAGAGGCCAAGGGTCCTCTGAGATCATTTCTTGTAGTTCCGGGTACCAAGTCCTTCTTGGCCAATCCGGATCGATGAGTATAGTTCTTACTCCTCTCTTTCTTATTATCCTCAGTACCTTTGGTATGAGAGGAAGAGGAGGGAACACATAAACCGACTGGTACACCCACGGTGTCACTAGAGCGTCCACAGCTATCGCCTGAGGGTCCCTTGACCTGGCGCAATATCTTTTTAGCTTTTTGTTGAGGCGGGACGCCATCATGTCCACCTGTGGTCTTTCCCAACGATTTACAATCAGCTGGAAGACTTCTGGATGAAGTCCCCACTCTCCCGGGTGGAGGTCGTGCCTGCTGAGGAAGTCTGCTTCCCAGTTGTCCACTCCCGAAATGAACACTGCTGACAGTGCTATCACGTGATTTTCCGCCCATCGGAGAATCCTTGTGGCTTCTGCCATCGCCATCCTGCTTCTTGTGCCGCCCTGTCGGTTTACATGGGCGACCGCCGTGATGTTGTCTGACTGAATCAGCACCGGCTGGTTTTGAAGCAGGGGTCTTGCCTGACTTAGGGCATTGTAAATGGCCCTTAGTTCCAGAATATTTATGTGTAGGGAAGCTTCCTGACTCGACCATTGTCCTTGGAAGTTTCTTCCCTGAGTGACTGCCCCCCAACCTCGGAGGCTTGCATCCGTGGTCAACAGGATCCAGTCCTGTATGCCGAATCTGCGGCCCTCGAGAAGATGAGCACCCTGCAGCCACCACAGCAGAGACACCCTGGCCCTCGGGGACAGGGTGATCAGCCGATGCATCTGAAGATGCGATCCAGACCACTTGTCTAACAGATCCCACTGAAAGATCCGTGCATGGAACCTGCCGAATGGAATTGCCTCGTAAGAAGCTACCATCTTTCCCAGGACTCGCGTGCAGTGATGCACCGACACCTGTTTTGGTTTTAGGAGGTCTCTGACCAGAGATGACAACTCCTTGGCCTTCTCCTCCGGGAGAAACACCTTCTTCTGTTCTGTGTCCAGAATCATACCCAGGAACAGCAGACGCGTCGTAGGAACCAGCTGCGACTTCGGGATATTCAGAATCCAGCCGTGCTGTTGTAGCACTTCCTGAGATAGTGCTACTCCGACCAACAACTGTTCCCTGGACCTCGCCTTTATAAGGAGATCGTCCAAGTACGGGATAATTACAACTCCCTTCTTTCGAAGGAGTATCATCATTTCGGCCATTACTTTGGTAAATACCCTCGGTGCCGTGGACAGACCAAACGGCAACGTCTGGAATTGGTAATGGCAGTCCTGTACCACAAAACGGAGGTACACCTGGTGAGGTGGGTAAATGGGGACATGTAGGTAAGCATCCTTGATGTCCAGTGATACCATGTAATCCCCCTCTTCCAGGCTTGCAATAACCGCCCTGAGCGATTCCATTTTGAACTTGAACTTCCTTATATAAGTGTTCAAGGATTTCAAATTTAGAATGGGTCTCACCGAACCGTCTGGTTTCGGTACCACAAACATTGTGGAATAGTAACCCCGTCCCTGTTGAAGGAGGGGAACTTTTATTATCACCTGCTGGAGGTACAGCTTGTGAATTGCCGCCAGTACTACCTCCCTGTCCTGGGGAGTAGCTGGCAAGGCTGATTTGAGGTAACGGCGAGGGGGAGACGTCTCGAATTCCAGCTTGTATCCCTGAGATACCACCTGTAGAACCCAGAGATCCACCTGTGACCAGAGATCCACTGGTCGCTGAAGTTCCGGAGACACGCCCCCACCGCACCTGGCTCCATCTGTGGAGCCCCAGCATCATGCGGTGGACTTAGTAGAAGCAGGGGAGGATTTTTGTTCCTGGGAACTGGCTGTCTGGTGCAGCTTTTTCCCTCTCCCCCTGCCTCTGGGCAGAAAGGAAGCACCTTTGATCCGCTTGCCTTTCTGAGACCGAAAGGACTGTACCTGATAGTACGGTGCTTTCTTAGGTTGTGAGGGAGCCTGAGGTAAAAATGTCGATTTCCCAGCTGTTGCTGTGGATACGAGGTCCGAGAGACCATCCCCAAACAATTCCTCACCCTTATAAGGCAAAACCTCCATGTGCCTTTTAGAATCAGCATCACCTGTCCACTGCCGGGTCCATAATACCCTCCTGGCAGAAATGGACATTGCATTAATTCTAGATGCCAGCCGGCAAATATCCCTCTGTGCATCCCTCATATATAAGACGACGTCTTTAATATGCTCTATGGTTATCAAAATAGTATCCCTGTCGAGGGTATCAATATTATCTGACAGGGTATCAGACCACGCTGCAGCAGCACTACACATCCATGCTGAAGCAATTGCAGGTCTCAGTATAGTACCTGAGTGTGTATATACAGACTTCAGGATAGCCTCCTGCTTTCTATCAGCAGGCTCCTTCAAGGCGGCCGTATCCTGAGATGGCAGTGCCACCTTTTTTGACAAGCGTGTGAGCGCCTTATCCACCCTAGGAGATATCTCCCAACGTGACCTATCCTCTGGCGGGAAAGGGTACGCCATCAGTAACTTTTTAGAAATTACCAGTTTTTTATCGGGGGAACCCCACGCTTCTTCACACACTTCATTCAACTCATCTGATGGGGGAAAAAACACTGGCTGCTTTTTCTCCCCAAACATAATACCCTTTTTAGTGGTACCTGGGTTAATGTCAGAAATGTGTAACACATTTTTCATTGCCGTAATCATGCAATTGTGTATATGTCTCATCCTCGTCGACACTGGAGTCAGACTCCGTGTCGACATCTGTGTCTGCCATCTGAGGTAGCGGGCGTTTTTGAGCCCCTGATGGTCTTTGAGACGCCTGGGCAGGCACGGGCTGAGAAGCCGGCTGTCCCACGGCTGTTACGTCATCCAGCCTTTTATGTAAGGAGTTGACACTGTCGGTTAATACCTTCCACATATCCACCCACTCTGGTGTCGGCCCCGCAGGGGGTGACATCACACTTATCGGCAAATGTTCCGCCTCCACATAAGCCTCCTCATCAAACATGTCGACACAGCCATACCGACACACCGCACACACACAGGGAATGCTCTGACTGAGGACAGGACCCCACAAAGTCCTTTGGGGAGACAAAGAGAGAGTATGCCAGCACACACCACAGCGCTATTTAATCAGGGATTTTCACTAACACAAAGTGATTTTTCCCTATAGCTGCTTTACATATACAGTTTGCGCCTAAATTTAGTGCCCCCCCTCTCTTTGTTACCCTTTGAGCCTGGAAACTGCAGGGGAGAGCCTGGGGAGCTGTCTTCCAGCGGAGCTGTGAAGAGGAAATAGCGCCAGTGTGCTGAGGGAGATAGCCCCGCCCCTTTCTCAGCGGACTTCTCCCGCTCTTATATTTATATTATGGCGGGGGATTTTTGCACATATATAGTTTTTTAGACTATATTATGTGCTGTTTGCCAATGTAAGGTACTCTAATTGCAGCCCAGGGCGCCCCCCCCCCCCAGCGCCCTGCACCCATCAGTGACCGGAGTATGTGGTGTGCATAGGGAGCAATGGCGCACAGCTGCAGTGCTGTGCGCTACCTTAATGAAGACCGGAGTCTTCAGCCGCCGATTTTCAGGATGTTCTTCTTGCTTCTTGCTCTGCAAGGGGGACGGCGGCGCGGCTCCGGGACCAGACGACCGAGGCTGGGCCTGTGTTCGATCCCTCTGGAGCTAATGGTGTCCAGTAGCCTAAGAAGCCCAAGCTAGCTGCAAGCAGGTAGGTTCGCTTCTCTCCCCTTAGTCCCTCGTAGCAGTGAGTCTGTTGCCAGCAGATCTCACTGAAAATAAAAAACCTAACAAATACTTTCTTTACTAGAAGCTCAGGAGAGCCCCTAGTGTGCAACCAGCTCGGGCCGGGCACAGATTCTAACTGAGGTCTGGAGGAGGGGTATAGAGGGAGGAGCCAGTGCACACCAGATAGTACCTAATCTTTCTTTTAGAGTGCCCTTACGGAGTACCCAGCATCCACTAGGACATCAGAGAAATAGACGTTATGGTAAGAACTTACCGTTGATAACATGATTTCTCTTATGTCCACAGGTATCCACAGGGATCCCACCCTGACGCACCTGATTTGAGGATCTTGACAATCACTAAACCTCTTCCCTCTTGTATGGAAGGGTGTGCATGTGTGTTCTTATCGCCTAAATAGGTTTCTACCTGATGCTCCTGCCTAGTTCGCTGTGGAAAGAACTGATTTGACTGAGTCAGTGGGTGGGACTATATGGGGAAGCCCGATGCATCCTGGGAGGCCAGAAAGCTCGTGACCGTGTTGGTGCCATTTCCGCTGTCGCTCAACCATATCCCAATGTTATCCTGTGGATACCTGTGGACATAAGAGAAATCACGTTATCAACGGTAAGTTCTTACCATAACGTCTATATTCCAGTTTACAAAATTGTAGACCTTGGTGGACTGCAATTTTAGTCCTACAAATGGTTAGCTTTCAAATTGAGATGACCCACATTTTAAAAATAATGTATTATATTTTTCAAGTAGTTATATATATATATATATATATATATATATATATATATATATATATATAAATAAATTTTTTGAAACAAAAAAAAACAAACAAAAAAGAATGCAGAATTAGTGTGGATGCTACATTAAAACAATTATTGATATTGATCTTGGAATTTGAAAAGGGCAAATGGCAAAAATTGGTCTGAGCACAAAGAGTTGGAAAACCCTCAGTGAAGGGGGTAATTACCCGCAGTGAAAGGGGTAATTACATTAGTATAACATTAGTATAACAATTATTATTATTTCAAGTAATTATAATGCATTCTTTTAATCAAACTTATGCAAGTCACTGATCCCTTCCCTAATTCCCCATGTTGCCCATGTCTTAGTCTTCTCCTGGGGAAATGCTTTAATACAGACATGCAAGTCAGTGTCTGTATTATGGGTTGAGTGAACTGGGTTGCTTACTTCAGAAGTGTGTTTCCAGCAGTATAGTGACAGTCTACAGTATCACATTACTGTGCGAATGTTAAGTTAAATGGTCCGCTAAGTATAGTAGTTGGAGAAGACAGTAAAATTTGTATTGGCATACAGCAAATTGTTGCTAACATGGCTGATTACTGTTATAAAAAGGACAGGGCAGTTCTCGTTGAGCAGTTAATGTATGAATGAATTCAGAAAAATATACTCCGGCACCATATGACCTGAGATGTTTGGTGCAACATACAGTACATGCTCTCTATGGATAGCAAAGTGTACTTTTACCAAAAGATTGCATCTTAGTCGCATCATAGTCACATACAAAGGCACTTACAGTGAAGAAGGGATGCTAGGTCGCACTTTTATCACAAAGGGAGTGGTATAATGTGTATAAGGTTTGTAGATTTTTCAGATTAAGCCTTATGAAACGTGATGGAAGAAATTCCCGAGGTCACTTTTATCTGAGCTTTTACACAGACTTGCTACTTTGCATACAGAAGTAATATTACTGCCAGCTCTGGTGATCATTGTACCCTTGCAATGTATTTTTATCACTTTAGTGGTGTGACTAAAACATAAAGTTTAAGAAAAAAGCATGCTTATAGCAGCCAAGTCCATGGTGCAGCAAATGGGGTTATTTGAAGAGAATAGAGCAAAGGTGTATGAGGACTAAAGATGAGCGGGCTCGGTTCTCCTGTATGAGGACTAGAGATGAGCGCCTTGCACTGTTACCTACACTGTATCCATTGTATGCGACTTTCACTGAATCTGACCCACAATGTATCCGACCCGCACAGTAACCTGCATTGTATCCAACCAACACTGTATCCAACCTGCATTGTTTCTGACTCACACTGAAATCCACTCAGTATATAACTGTGTGTTCCAAAGTATTCCTTACTGTACCCTGCAGGTACGGAATAATGTTTTTTCGTTTGGGGAGATATTTGGGAGCCGCTCAAAAAAAGAGTTGATTGATAGTGGCTTTATATGCGCACAGAGTGCCAGTCATCAGTAGCCCAGGGCCCCCACGAGGGAGGTACAGATTGGGCCCCGAAAAAAGGCATGCGCTGGGGAGCATGTGAATTTGTGTAGGGGGCATCCACGTTTGCTGTTGCTATTTTACACATGGTTTAGAGTTTTTTTCTTTGCTGTTTGTTAACTACTACACATACGATTCTTAGTAAATTTCTGTGTTGTATTTTTTTCTATTGATAGTACTTGCGGGTTGGTTCGATTGGTTATTGCTAGAGATGTGCGGTGGGCACTTTTCGTGTTTTGTATTTTGGTTTTGGTTCTGGTTCCATGCTTGTGTTTTGGATGTGGATTGGTTTTGCCAAAACCACCCTTTCATGTTTTGGTTTTGGATCTGGATGATTTTTGAAAAAATATAAAAACAACTAAAATCACAGAATTTGGGGGTAATTTTGATCCTACGGTATTATTAATAGTGATGAGTGGGTTCGGTTCCTCGGAAACCGAACACCCCCCGAACTTCACCCATTTTTCACGGGTCCGAGGCATACTCGGATTCTCCCGTATGGCTCGGTTAATCCGAGCACGCCCGAACGTCATCATCCCGCTGTCGGATTCTCGCGAGATACGTATTCTATATAAGGAGCCGCGCGTCGCCGCTATTTTCACTCGTGCATTGGAAATGTTAGGGAGAGAACGTGGCTGGCGTCCTCTCCGTTTGTGCTTATTGCTTAATAGTGGGGACTGGGGAGCAGCTGTATTATATAGGAGGAGTACAGCGCAGAGTTTTGCTGATCAGTGGCCACCAGTATACGTTGTCTGCCTGAAAAACGCTCCATATCTGTGCTCAGTGTGCTGCATATATCTGTGCTCACACTGCTTTATTGTGGGTACTGGGGACCACCAGTATATTATATAGGAGGAGTACAGTGCAGAGTTTTGCTGACCAGTGACCACCAGTATACGTTGTCTGCCTGAAAAACGCTCCATATCTGTGCTCAGTGTGCTGCATATATCTGTGCTCACACTGCTTTATTGTGGGTACTGGGGACCATAAGTATATTTTATAGGAGGAGTACAGTGCAGAGTTTTGCTGACCAGTGACCACCAGTATATATAGCAGTACGGTACGGAAGGCCACTGTTCTACCTACCTCTGTGTCGTCAAGCATACTATCCATCTAGATTCTATACCTGTGGTGCATTTTAGTTTTGCAGTTTGCTGACAGTGACCACCAGTATATATAGCAGTACGGTACGGAAGGCCACTGCTCTACCTACCTCTGTGTCGTCAAGTATACTATCCATCTAGATTCTATACCTGTGGTGCATTTTAGTTTTGCAGTTTGCTGACAGTGACCACCAGTATATATAGCAGTACGGTACGGAAGGCCACTGCTCTACCTACCTCTGTGTCATCAAGTATACTATCCATCTAGATTCTATACCTGTGGTGCATTTTAGTTTTGCAGTTTGCTGACAGTGACCACCAGTATATATAGCAGTACGGTACGGAAGGCCACTGCTCTACCTACCTCTGTGTCGTCAAGTATACTATCCATCTAGATTCTATACCTGTGGTGCATTTTAGTTTTGCAGTTTGCTGACAGTGACCACCAGTATATATAGCAGTACGGTACGGAAGGCCACTGCTCTACCTACCATTGTGTCGTCAAGTATACTATCCATCTAGATTCTATACCTGTGGTGCATTTTAGTTTTGCAGTTTGCTGACAGTGACCACCAGTATATATAGCAGTACGGTACGGAAGGCCACTGCTCTACCTACCTCTGTGTCGTCAAGTATACTATCCATCTAAATTCTATACCTGTGGTGCATTTTAGTTTTGAAGTTTGCTGACAGTGACCACCAGTATATATAGCAGTACGGTACAGAAGGCCACTGCTCTACCTACCTCTGTGTCGTCAAGTATACTATCCATCCATACCTGTGGTGCATTTCAGTTGTGCGCAGTATATATAGTAGTAAGCCATTGCTATTGATACTGGCATATAATTCCTCACATTAACAAATGGAGAACAAAAATGTGGAGGTTAAAATAGGGAAAGATCAAGATCCACTTCCACCTCGTGCTGAAGCTGCTGCCACTAGTCATGGCCGAGACGATGAAATGCCATCAACGTCGTCTGCCAAGGCCGATGCCCAATGTCATAGTAGAGAGCATGTAAAATCCAAAAAACAAAAGTTCAGTAAAATGACCCAAAAATCAAAATTGAAAGCGTCTGATGAGAAGCGTAAACTTGCCAATATGCCATTTACGACACGGAGTGGCAAGGAACGGCTGAGACCCTGGCCTATGTTCATGGCTTGTGGTTCAGATTCACATGAGGATGGAAGCACTCATCCTCTCGCTAGAAAAATGAAAAGACTTAAGCTGGCAAAAGCACAGCAAAGAACTGTGCGTTCTTCTAAATCACAAATCCCCAAGGAGAGTCCAATTGTGTCGGTTGCGATGCCTGACCTTCCCAACACTGGACGGGAAGAGCTTGCGCCTTCCACCATTTGCACGCCCCCTGCAAGTGCTGGAAGGAGCACCCGCATTCCAGTTCCTGATAGTCAAATTGAAGATGTCAATGTTGAAGTACACCAGGATGAGGATATGGGTGTTGCTGGCGCTGGGGAGGAAATTGACAAGGAGGATTCTGATGGTGAGGTGGTTTGTTTAAGTCAGGCACCCGGGGAGACACCTGTTGTCCGTGGGACGAATATGGCCATTAACATGCCTGGTCAAAATACAAAAAAAAAAATCACCTCTTCGGTGTGGAATTATTTCAACACAAATGCGGACAACAGGTGTCAAGCCGTGTGTTGCCTTTGTCAAGCTGTAATAAGCAGGGGTATGGACGTTAACCACCTAGGAACATCCTCCCTTATACGTCACCTGGACCGCATTCATCAGAAGTCAGTGACAAGTTCAAAAACTTTGGATGACAGCGGAAGCAGTCCACTGACCACTAAATCCCTTCCTCTTGTAACCAAGCTCCTGCAAACCACACCACCAACTCCCTCAGTGTCAATTTCCACCTTACACAGGAAAGCCAATAGTCCTGCAGGCCATGTCACTGGCAAGTATGACGAGTCCTCTCCTGCCTGGGATTCCTCCGATGCATCCTTGAGTGTAACGCCTACTTCTGCTGGCGCTGCTGTTGTTGCTGCTGGGAGTCGATCGTCATCCCAGAGGGGAAGTCGGAAGACCACTTGTACTACTTCCAGTAAGCAATTGACTGTCGAACAGTCCTTTGCGAGGAAGATGAAATATCACAGCAGTCATCCTGCTGCAAAGCGGATAACTCAGGTATTGTCAGCCTGGGTGGTGAGAAACATGTGTCCGGTATCCACCGTTAATTCACAGGCAACTAGAGACTTGATTGAGGTACTGTGTCCCCGGTACCAAATACCATCTAGGTTCCATTTCTCTAGGCAGGCGATACCGAAAATGTACACAGACATCAGAAAAAGAGTCACCAGTGTCCTAAAAAATGCAGTTGTATCCAATGTCCACTTAACCACAGACATGTGGACAAGTGGAGCAGGGCAGACTCAGGACTATATGACTGTGACGGCCCACTGGGTAGATGTATTGCCTCCCGCAGCAAGAACAGCAGCGGCGGCACCAGTAGCAGCATCTCGCAAATGCCAACTCGTTCCTAGGCAGGCTACGCTTTGTATCACCGCTTTCCATAAGAGGCACACAGCTGACAACCTCTTACGGAAACTGAGGAATATCATCGCAGAATGGCTTACCCCAATTGGACTCTCCTGGGGATTTGTGACATCGGACAACGCCAGCAATATTGTGCGTGCATTACATCTGGGCAAATTCCAGCACGTCCCATGTTTTGCACATACATTGAATTTGGTGGTGCAGAATTATTAAAAAATGACAGGGGCGTGCAAGAGATGCTGTCGGTGGCCCGAAGAATTGCGGGCCACCTTTGGCATTCAGCCACCGCGTGCCGAAGACTGGAGCACCAGCAAACACTCCTGAACCTGCCCTGCCATCATCTGAAGCAAGAGGTGGTAACGAGGTGGAATTCAACCCTCTATATGCTTCAGAGGATGGAGGAGCAGCAAAAGGCCATTCAAGCCTATACATCTGCCCACTATATAGGCAAAGGAGGGGGAATGTACCTGACTCAAGTGCAGTGGAGAATGATTTCAACGTTGTGCAAGGTTCTGCAACCCTTTGAACTTGCCACACGTGAAGTCAGTTCAGACACTGCCAGCCTGAGTCAGGTCATTCCCCTCATCAGCCTTTTGCAGAAGAAGCTGGAGACATTGAAGGAGGAACTAAAACAGAGCGATTCCGCTAGGCATGTGGGACTTGTGGATGGAGGCCTTAATTCGCTTAACCAGGATTCACGGGTGGTCAATCTGTTGAAATCAGAGCACTAAATTTTGGCCACCGTGCTCGATCCTAGATTTAAAACCTACCTTGGATCTCTCTTTCCAGCAGACACAAGTCTGCAGAGGTTCAAAGACCTGCTGGTGAGAAAATTGTCAAGTCAAGCGGAACGTGACCCGTCAACAGCTCCTCCTTCACATTCTCCCGCAACTGGGGGTGCGAGGAAAAGGCTAAGAATTCCGAGCCCACCCGCTGGCGGTGATGCAGAGCAGTCTGGAGCAAGTGCTGACATCTGGTCCGGACTGAAGGACCTGCCAATGATTACTGACATGTCGTCTACTGTCACTGCATATGATTCTCTCACCATTGAAAGAATGGTGGAGGATTATATGAGTGACCGCATCCAAGTAGGCACGTCAGACAGTCCGTACGTATAGTGGCAGGAAAAAGAGGCAATTTTGAGGCCCTTGCACAAACTGGCTTTATTCTACCTAAGTTGCCCTCCCTCCAGTGTGTACTCCGAAAGAGTGTTTAGTGCAGCCGCTCACCTTGTCAGCAATCGGAGTACGAGGTTACTTCCAGAAAATGTGGAGAAGATGATGTTCATCAAAATGAATTATAATCAATTCCTCCGTGGAGACATTCACCAGCAGCAATTGCCTCCAGAAAGTACACAGGGACCTGAGATGGTGGATTCCAGTGGCATGTCGTCTACTGTCACTGCATATGATTCTCTCACCATTGAAAGAATGGTGGAGGATTATATGAGTGACCGCATCCAAGTAGGCACGTCAGACAGTCCGTACGTATAGTGGCAGGAAAAAGAGGCAATTTTGAGGCCCTTGCACAAACTGGCTTTATTCTACCTAAGTTGCCCTCCCTCCAGTGTGTACTCCGAAAGAGTGTTTAGTGCAGCCGCTCACCTTGTCAGCAATCGGAGTACGAGGTTACTTCCAGAAAATGTGGAGAAGATGATGTTCATCAAAATGAATTATAATCAATTCCTCCGTGGAGACATTCACCAGCAGCAATTGCCTCCAGAAAGTACACAGGGACCTGAGATGGTGAATTCCAGTGGGGACGAATTAATAATCTGTGAGGAGGGGGATGTACACAGTGAAAGGGGTGAGGAATCGGAGGATGATGATGAGGTGGACATCTTGCCTCTGTAGAGCCAGTTTGTGCAAGGAGAGATTGATTGCTTCTTTTTTGGTGGGGGCCCAAACCAACCAGTCATTTCAGTCACAGCCGTGTGGCAGATCCTGTCACTGAAATTATGGGTTCGTTAAAGTGTGCATGTCCTGTTTATACAACATAAGGGTGGGTGGGAGGGCCCAAGGACAATTCCATCTTGCACCTCTTTTTTCTTTCATTTTTCTTTGCATCATGTGCTGTTTGGGGACTATTTTTTTAAGTGCCATCCTGTCTGACACTGCAGTGCCACTCCTAGATGGGCCAGGTGTTTGTGTCGGCCACTTGTGTCGCTTAGCTTAGTCACACAGCGACCTTGGTGCGCCTCTTTTTTTCTTTGCATCATGTGCTGTTTGGGGACTATTTTTTTGAAGTGCCATCCTGCCTGACACTGCAGTGCCACTCCTAGATGGGCCAGGTGTTTGTGTCGGCCACTTGTGTTGCTTAGCTTAGCCATCCAGCGACCTCGGTGCAAATTTTAGGACTAAAAATAATATTGTGAGGTGTGAGGTGTTCTGAATACACTGAAAATGAGTGGAAATTATGGTTATTGAGGTTAATAATACTATGGGATCAAACTGACCCCCAAATTCTATGATTTAAGCTGTTTTTGAGGGTTTTTTGTAAAAAAACACCCGAATCCAAAACACACCCGAGTCCGACAAAAAATTTTCAGGGAGGTTTTTGCACCGAATCCAAAACCAAAACACAAAACCCGAAAAATTTCCGGTGCACATCTCTAATTATTAACCTCAATGACATTCATTTCCACTCATTTCCTGTCTGTTCTGAACACCTCACACCTCACAATATTGTTTTTAGGCCAAAAGGTTGCACTGAGGTGGCTGTATGACTAAGCTTAGTGACACAAGTGGGTGGCACAAAAACCTAGCCCATCTAGGAGTGGCACTGCAGTGGCAGACAGGATGGCAGATTTAAAAAATGGGCCCCAAACAGCACATGATGCAAAGAAGAAAAAGAGGTGCAATGAGGTAGCTGGAGGGCTAAGCTAAGCAACACAAGTATGCGGCACAAACACCTGGCCCATCTAGGTGTGGCACTGCAGTGGCAGACAGGATGGCACTTCAAAAAAATTGTCCTCAAACAGCACATCATGCAAAGAAGAAAAAGAGGTGCAATGAGGTAGCTGTATGACTAACCGAAGGGACACAAGTGTGCGGCACAAACACCTGGCCCATCTAGGAGTGGCAAGGCAGTAACAGACAGGATGGCACTATTCAAAAACTAGGCCCCAAACAGCACATCATGCAAAAAAGAAAAAGAGGTTCAATAAGGTAGCTGTATGACTAAGCTAAGCGAATTGTTCAGCACGAACACCTGGCCCATCTACGAGTGGCACTGCAGTGGCAGACAGGATAGCACTTTAAAAAAATAGGCCCCAAACAGCACATCATGCAAAGAAGTAAAAGAGGTGCAATGAGGTAGCTGTAGGGCTAAGCTAAGCGACACAAGTGTGCGGCACAAACACCTGGCCCATCTAGGGTTGGCACTGCAGTCCCACTGCACTAAATGCAGATACCGGATGCACGTCTAACACCAACATATCTGTCAAGATCTCAGTTATCCGCTTTGCAACAGGATGACTGCTGTCATATTTCATCTTCCTTGCAAAGGTCTGTTGGACAGTCATTTGCTTAGTTGAAGTAGTACAAGTGGTCTTCCGACTTCTCCTCTGGTATGATGATCGACTCCCAGCAGCAACAGCAGTGGTAGCAGCAGCAGTAAGAGGAAGTGGTTCTTGATTTTTCCCTATTTTATCCTCCAAATTATTGTTCTCCATTATTTTTGTAGAGTTATATAACAAAATGCAGCAAAGGAGAGTGTACTTCTACACAACGCAGGGCAAACCGTGTAAAAATGATTTGGATTAAATATTAATAACCCCTTTATTTGGAGTAAATAATATACAGCACAGGACAGCACCACTGAAATTATATAGCAGCACCACTGGACTGGACTTATACGGCAGTACCACTGGACTGGTTTATATGCCAGTACTACTGGATATATACGGTAGTACCACTGGACATATATGGCAGTATCACTGGATTTATACGGCAGTACCACTGGACTTATACAGCAGTATCACTAGACTGGATTTATAGGCCAGTACCACTAGATTTATACGGCAGTACCACTGGAATTATACGGCAGTACCACTGGACTTATATGACAGTACCACTGGACTGGATTTATACGGCAGCATCACTGGATTTATATGGCAGTACCACCGGAATTATACGGCAGTATCACTGGAATTATACGGCAGTACCACTGGATTTATATGGCAGTACCACTGGACTGGATTTATACGGCAGTATCACTGGAATTATTTGGCAGTACCACTAGATTTATACGGCAGTATCACTGGACTTATACGGCAGTATCACTGGACTGGATTTATTCACGAGTACCACTGGATTTATACGCCAGTATCACTGGACTTATACAGCAGTATCTCTGTACTGGATTTGTACGCCAGTACCACTGGATTTATACGCCAGTATCACTGGACATATATGGCAGTATCACTGGAATTATACGGCAGTACCACTGGACATATACGGCAGTATCACTGGACTGGATTTAAACGCCAGTACCACTGGATTTATACGGCAGTATCACTGGACTTAAACGGCAGTATCACTGGACATATACAACAATACCACTGGACTTATACAGCAGCACAGGGACATGACCACTGGACTGATGCAGGACAACAGAGCACCACTGCAATGGACTGGACTCATACAGCAGCACTGGACATATGGCAGCAAAGGACACCACCACTGTGACTGGACTGATGCAGCACAAGACACCACCACTGGACTGATGCAGCACAACACAGCACCACTGGACTGGAATTATACAGCAGCATTGGACATATGGCAGCACAAGACACCACCACTGTACTGATGCAGGGCAACACAGCACCACTGCACTGGATTTATACAGCTACACTGGACATATGGCAGCAGAGGACACCACCACTGTGACTGGACTGATGCAGCATAAAACACTTCACTGGACTGATGCAGCACAAGACAGCTCTGGAATCACCACCCCACTTTCCCTCCCGCACAGACACTGAGGACAGAGACACGTCCTCACGCTACATTCGCCAATGCCAGAGTGAAAATGGTGACGACGCGCGACTCCTTATATGGAATCCAAAACCTGCGAGAATACGACAGCGGGATGATGACGTTTTGCCTCGTTCTGATTTCCGAGTCAGGTGGGAAAACCTGAGCCGGACTCAGATTCGGGCTCGGGTAGTGAAGTTCAGGGGGGGTTCGGTTCTCAAGAAACCAAACCCGCTCAACTCTAGTTATTGCTATTACATTACTAATTTGCAAAACATTTTTAAACAGAAATAACTGCCGTGTGTTTGTGCTGCCTAGATGGCTGGTACAATACAATATTGTGAGCTTAGAGGTGGTCAAATTTACTGAAAATTACTGTAAATTAATGTTATTGAGATTTCTAATACTGTAGGAACAAAAAAGGCCCACATTATGTGATTTTGGCTGCTTATATCAATTTAAAATAAAAATACACATCTAAAACCAAAACCCACAAGGGTGGTTTTGGCAAAACCAAAACTATGTCAAGAAGTCAGTACAGATTTAAAAACAAAACACGGGGGTCGGCTTATATCGCTGAGGACACATCTGTATTTAATAGTCATGGAGGGGTTATTAATTTACAAACTGCAACAGTAAAAGGCTATAGCAGACCTATGCAACAAAGCAGTGTTTAGTTGTGTTTGCACTTATGCAAGTTGGACAATGAAAGCATGTATGAATGATTTCTGGTTGGAGTCGGACAAGATTTTCAATAACAGTTACAGGGAATATTTCCATCATTCTGCATTTGTTGGCAGGATTTAAAATATTGTTTCCATGATATTCCCTGCTCCTTTCTCAATCACACAACAGTGTAGACTTTATTAACACCTCCTTTGAGAAATTAACACATTGTCATGAATACTGTTTCCAAAATTTGCACTATAAAAAAAATAATTTTGACGTGTAATATGTTTTTTTCTTCTTTTATGTGTTGCTAAAATAAAATGGTATTTTCATTTTTCTGTATTATATTAATATTGCTTTATCTCATCTTATGTTCTTGTCATTATCTGAAGTTCAAACACCTGATACTTAACACTGCGCTGGTCCTCGGGTGCCTGCTGGTTCCCTGTGTCTATACCTGCACTCCGGACGGACCGTTTCTCACATTAGAAACCACAAGTGCTGCCATTCTGGAAATGTCATCTGACCACCCTTCTACCAATTAGTTCACCCCTTTTGTTCACCTGATCCTGGCAACCAAAGAAAATCGGATACTCTATTTAAATGCTTCCTGGACTGCTACTATTTGCCAGTACAATGTCGCTTCTACAGATGCCATCCTGGCTCAGCAGAACTCTGTGCCTTCAAGTGTGGTGTCCCTGCTTTCTGCAACCAGGCCATTTATTTGTTACGGATTACTGGTCCAAGCCCTGTTACCTGTTCTGCATTACCAGTCCCAGCTCAGTTACCTATTAGACACATTTACCTGTTACTTTTTATTGGTCCCAGCCCAGTTACCTGTTACGCATTACTGGCCTTAGCTCGGTTACCTATTACGTACTGGATCCAACCGGGTTCACCTGTTACGCATATTGGGGGTCATTCCGAGTTGATCGCATACTGCAACTTTTTGCAGCCCGTGCGATCAACTAGACGCTGTCTATGAGGGAGTGGATTTTTGTATAGCAAGAATGCGATTGCTTGTGCAGCCCTGCTATGCAAAATAGACCAGGGTAAGAGTTATTTACCCTGTGTGATCAATCCAGCATTGCAGGTCCCGGAATTGACGTCAGACATCTGCCCTCCAAACGCCTCAACACGCCTGCGTTCGGATCTCCACGCCCAGAAAACGGTGAGTTCACGTCCCAGAACGCCTTCCTCCTGTCAATCTTCTTGCGGTCGCTGCTGCAACCACTTTCTTCGTTAGCGGCATCTGCAACGATGCGCCTGTGCAATGCGGCCACCGCGCATGCGCAGTTCCGACCCAATCGCACGGCAGCGAAGAAGCGCAGTGTGCGCTCGGGTTGGAATGACCCCCATTACCTGTTCCAGCCCAGTTTCTAGTAGCACATACTGGGCCCAGCCCTGTTAACTAGCTACATATTACTGGTTTCAGACAAGATTCCTGTTGCATATTACCGGTCCCAGTTTTGTTCACTTGCTACAATTAGTACCATTTTCATCCGATGTGCCAGTTACAAATATCTCCAGTACCACCCAGATTCAGCTTTTGTTACTTATTGTTCAAGTCCTAATACAAGAACTAACCTAGGGGGTCATTCGGGTGGTCATCAGTATGCCGACTGACGGGATCCCGGCGCACAGTATACCGGCGCCGGGATCCCGACAGCCGGCATACCATCACTTATTCTCCCTCGTGGGGGTCCACAACCCCCCTGGAGGGAGAATAAAATAGTGTGCCACTGTGCCCATAGCGTGGCGAGCGCAGCGAGCCCACAAGGGGCTCATTTGCGCTCACCACACTGTCGGTAAGCCGGCGGTCGGGCTCCCGGCGCCGGTATGCTGGTCGCCGGGAGCCCGACCGCCGGCATACCATAGTGAACCTGGTCATTCAGATCTGATCGCAGCAGCACTAATGTTAGCTAATGGGCAAAACCATGTGCACTGCTGGGGGAGCAGATATAATGTGCAGAGAGAGTTAGATTTGGGTGGGGTGTGTTCAAACTGAAATCTAAATTGCAGTGTAAAAATAAAGCAGCCAGTATTTACCCTGCACAGAAACAAAATAACCCACCCAAATCTAACTCTCTCTGCAAATGTTATATCTGCCTCCCCTGCAGTGCACATGGTTTTGCCCATTAACTAACAAATTTGCTGCTGCGATCAGATCTGAATTACCCCCCTAGTTCTTACCCCAGATTACATCACCTCACACACACTCTTTAGTACTGCCTAATAATGTCTCCCAGCTTTCTATACGTAGCCTCTAGTTTAGTTCCCATCTCAGGCTCCAATATGATTAGAGAAAATTCCTCAACTCGGACAGTTCTGTATTGCTATTTAATTGTTTAGGTGTAACATCAAATTGAAAATGCATCCATTTAAATTCATTTAAGTGCATCATACAGAGATATTTCTGTTCACCCTTCAGATTCCTACTTTTCAGTACCCACATACCACCTTCTCCTCTGTCCACCATTTTGGTGAAAAGGTTTGTTGCAGAGATGAAAGTGCTGAGCACAGCTGTCATACCATAGCTGCCCTCAGCATGTTGCATTACAGAATGACTGTCTGTTCAGTCTGAGAATTGAGCTGGCTCTGGGAACCATACAGCAGTCTCACGTTTTCAGCATTCTCCTTTGATCTTTAGAGTACAGGAGAGTTATGCCAGTCTCCAAGTTGCCAAACCACCATCTCTAAAGGCACATACACACTAGACAAGAAAATAAAAGATATCGCTCAGAAGGGCCAGTCTGAGCGAGATCTTTTACAATCTCGTCTAGTGTGTACACTCGATGTCGTTAACGATGCGCGCTCCCCCACATCGTTAATGACACCCTCCCTCGTCTGAACGTGTACAGACGAGGGAGGTCCTCATTAACGACAGCCATGCTGCGGGGTTGTTTCCCCCCCTCTGCTGTCCCCCCGCCATCGCTCCCTTCCCCGCTGGCATCAGCAAGTGTGTATGCGTTTACCAATGCCGGCACCCCGCTGGATCCCTGCCGCTCGGTATTGGCGGAGGTCGTCTAGTGTGTATGGTCGCTAACAGATAAGTTTATATGATGCTTTGTACATGTTTTTTATTCTGGAGAATGTGTTAACACATTTTCAACACTACCTCTCTATTTAGGCCTACTCTTACTGGTCCATCGGCACCCGCTGCTAAAAATACCCCAGCCAAAAGCTTCATACTTATGCTTATAGAGGTATTGATTTGTGATTTAGAAAGACACCAGGTAAGCTGGAAGAATATTGGTCTTATAGCTAGGCATTCTTCTTTAACCCAACTGGGATGTGAATATCTATACATTGTGTTTAGTTGAATTAATTACTCTTAAATTCACCATATTGGCACATCTGTTCTACCAACTTATAAAGATAGTAGAGAAGTGCGGGTTAGGTTTTCTGGAAACTGAATCCACCCGAATTTTGCATATTTGAGTACTTCCAAGTCCGGGCTCAGGTTTTCCCTCCAGACTTGGGTCCCAAAACGAGGCAATACGTAATCTTCCTGATGTCGGATCTCACGTGTTTTGGATTCTATAAAAGTCCCTCCTCTGTGGTCCCTCTCTTGTGGGCTGCAGCATAAAAAACACTGTGTCAGTGAAGGGCTGTGGGGTGCAATTAAGCACTGCTGTGGCAGACTGTGTAGGGCTCTAGGCTTCCGGCAGCACTAAGAAGACTGGGGCAGATGTATGAAGCAGAGATAAGAGTGGAGAAGTGTGCCATGGCAACTAATCAGCTTTGAAGTATCCATTTATCAAGTGCAATCTATAACATTATACATAGCAGCTGATTGGTTGTCATGGCACACTTCACTGGCAGACTTCTACACTCTTATCACTGCTTCATACATCTGCCCCACTGTGCCAGTGAAGTGCTGTGTGGTGCAAGCACTAATGAGGCTGTATCACAACTGTGTCAGTGAAGGGTTGTGGGTTACAAACACTACTGTGGCACTACTGCTGTGGCTACATCAGACTGTGAAGGGCTGTGAGGTGCAGCACTAAGGACTGTTTCAGTGAAGGGCAGTGGGGTTCAAGCACTACTATGGCAATACTGCTGTGTCAGACTGTGAAGGGCTGTGGGGTGCAGCACTAAGGACTGAGTCAGTGAAGGTCTGTGATGTGCAAGCACTACTGTGGCACTACTGCTGTGGCTGTGTCAGACTGTGAAGGGCTGTTAAAAAACTAAAACTGTCAAAAATAACATTCATTAGGTGCCACCATTACTATAAGCGCAGTAAGTAGCAGCAGTGTGTAAAAGAAAAAAGAAAAAAAGAACTTGTGTGTGTTGTACATGTAATGTGTCGTAAAACAATAATGTTCATTAGGTGCCAGAGAGTCACCATTACTATAAGTGCAGTGAGTTGCAGAGTGTGTAAAAAAAGAATTAGTAACCCAGTACCAGTGTTGCAGCTTCTGCCAGTCATCAAAATAGTACTTTAAAATCTACTACAGGTGGTCCAGGTAACACAAAGTTTAAACAAAGAGCACCTGAAATCTAAATATTTGACAATGTTGAAAAAAACATCACCTCTAATAATAAAACAAATGTTTACTGCCTAAAATTTTAAATTGGCAACATGACTGACACACACCACACGCAGTGGCAAGGAAATGCTCAGACCATGGCCATTGTTCATGAGTGGTGGTCCTGCTAGTGTTACTGCTGCTTCATGCACTAGAAAAATGCTTATTGCAGAAGCTGGAGCCAAACAGTCAGGCTCAGGCATTTTCTTCTGTAACCTCATATGATGATGATGCAACACCTTATTTGAATTGAGTTTAGTTTAGTTCACTTTAAAAAAAAAGACAAATTAGTGTCCCCAAAAAAGTCTGTATGAGTCTGACATTTCTGACATTGTACTCATAGAGAATCATCCTTCCAACATTTCTGCACCATCTGTAAATGTGGGGATAGGCAGCACAAGTTAATATGGTGACCTAGAAATTGAGGGTGCTAGCAGGGCCGGTGCTAGGTTTCTAGGCGCCCTAGGCAGAGTTTCAATCTATTGCCCCTGCTTACCTAAGTCCACGTTCTGTAGTTACACATCCCAAAATCCCCACACACACCAACAGTAAACAGTATTTTCCCACACTCCTTCTGCACAACTATGGAAGGCGACACACTTTGCACAAAGAGATGGACTACCAGCAGAATTACAAACAATGGTACCAGCACACCGTCAATGATTAATCACAAAGAACAATAGTAGTACTGCACAGGTGCTGTCTCTATGAAGTCGAATATATGGTTGACTTTATATACCTTTGAAGTTGAATATATGGTCTTATAGTTTAACCACTGCTGGCGTAATCCACTGCGAGAGTAAAGGTGGGTACACACTTCGCAATAAAGTAAACTGTATTGCTAATTTTGACCCATCCTGAGTGACGTTGTTTATCACCCAGTGTGTATGCCACCACCAACAAGCGGTGCGCGGCACCGTGGGTCATTAACGACCCTCGGTGTCGGTCGTGCATGCAGCTCAATTTGGACTCACCATCGAAAACTGCATGCTCCGGCCGGCCACAGCGTGACATCACTGTGCTATGTCATTAGGGGTGGTCTTCTGTTTGCCGGCGGTCGGGCTCCCGGCGCTCAGTATACCGGCGCCGGGAGCCCGACCGCCGGCTTACCGACACTTATTTTCCCTCGTGGGGGTCCACGACCCCCATAGAGGGAGAATAAAATAGTGTGGCGCGCGTAGCGCGCCACCGTGCCCGTAGCGTGGCGAGCGCAGCGAGCCCGCAAGGGGCTCATTTGCGCTCGCCAAGCTGTCGGTAAGCCGGCGGTCGGGCTCCCGGCGCCGGGATGCTGGTCGCCGGGAGCCCGACCGCCGGCCACCCGTAGTGAACCCGTCATTAGTGATATCGAACAGTGTGTATGCCCACAGTATGGTGGCCCGGCCCAGCCCTGGAGGGGAAACACTAGATGATGTCGCTCACTGAGCACATCACCCAGTGTGTACCCACCCACCTTTATGTATAAGCTATTAAATAATCAGCACTGCCTAAGTAATCTGTAAATTGGATTTACTATAGTAAGCCCATCAATGGAATATACACTTCAAGTTATATAGTTAGAGATAACTTGCCTGATTTTGAGTCAGATGCATCTCTTTTCATGGATGCACACAGGGCTGTCATCAGATATTGTGGGGCCTGAGACTGACAAAATAGGCAGGACACCCACCCACCTTCCTATAAATATGTAACATTCAATTTTGCCGCAAATCGCTTTTAAATTTATAGCTTAAGGGGTCAAGCGCACACCATTCCGCATGTCAGTGGCTTGCACGCACATCAGCTACGACAGCAGTCCGTTACATATGTGCTTTTGAAACACAATATTAATACTGCAGAGATAGAAAAAACTGATAAAGCAGAGTCAAACAAACAATTACAGGTTGAGTATCCCTTATCCATAATGCTTGGGACCACAGGTATTTTGGATATCGGATTTTTCCGTACTTTGGAATAATTGCATACCATAATGAGATATCATGGTGATGGGACCTAAGTCTAAGCACAGAATGCATTTGTTACATATACACCTTATACACACAGCCTGAAGGTCATTTAATACAATATTTTTAATAATTTGTGTATTAAACAAAGTTTGTGTACATTGAGTCATCAAAAAACAAAGGTTTCACTATTTCACTCTCACCCAAAAAAGTCTGTATTTCGGAATATTCCGTATTTCGGAATATTTGGATATGGGATACTCAACCTGTATTGACATGGTGGAAACAGGGGACAGAAAAAAAAGGGAACCCAACAATCAGAAGAAAGAGCGCAAAAAAAAACAAAAAACAGACATACTAAAACAGAACAGGGACAAACTGAGAAAGAGGAGACCAAGAGATAGAGACACAAAGGAAAAGAGGGGCAAAGACAGATGAGGAAGGGAGGTGGAGAGATAGATGGGGATAGAGATGAGAGCAAGAGAGACAGGAAAAGAGGGGGAGGGAGCGAGAGAGACATATGTTTATCTTCATAAACTATTAAAGTTGAACCTGAAAAAAAATAAGAATTTACTTACCGATAATTCTATTTCTCGTAGTCCGTAGTGGATGCTGGGGACTCCGTCAGGACCATGGGGATTAGCGGCTCCGCAGGAGACAGGGCACAAAAGTAAAAGCTTTAGGACTAGGTGGTGTGCACTGGCTCCTCCCCCTATGACCCTCCTCCAAGCCTCAGTTAGGATACTGTGCCCGGACGAGCGTACACAATAAGGAAAGATTTTGAATCCCGGGTAAGACTCATACCAGCCACACCAATCACACTGTACAACTTGTGATCTGAACCCAGTTAACAGCATGATAACAGAGGAGCCTCTGAAAAGATGGCTCACAACAATAATAACCCGATTTTTGTAACAATAACTATGTACAAGTATTGCAGACAATCCGCACTTGGGATGGGCGCCCAGCATCCACTACGGACTACGAGAAATAGAATTATCGGTAAGTAAATTCTTATTTTCTCTGACGTCCTAAGTGGATGCTGGGGACTCCGTAAGGACCATGGGGATTATACCAAAGCTCCCAAACGGGCGGGAGAGTGCGGATGACTCTGCAGCACCGAATGAGAGAACTCCAGGTCCTCCTCAGCCAGGGTATCAAATTTGTAGAATTTAGCAAACGTGTTTGCCCCTGACCAAGTAGCTGCTCGGCAAAGTTGTAAAGCCGAGACCCCTCGGGCAGCCGCCCAAGATGAGCCCACTTTCCTTGTGGAATGGGCATTTACAGATTTTGGCTGTGGCAGGCCTGCCACAGAATGTGCAAGCTGAATTGTACTACAAATCCAACGAGCAATCGTCTGCTTAGAAGCAGGAGCACACAGCTTGTTGGGTGCATACAGGATAAACAGCGAGTCAGTTTTCCTGACTCCAGCCGTCCTGGAAATATATATTTTCAGGGCCCTGACAACGTCTAGCAACTTGGAGTCCTCCAAGTCCCTAGTAGCCGCAGGCACCACAATAGGTTGGTTCAGGTGAAACGCTGACACCACCTTAGGGAGAAACTGGGGACGAGTCCGCAGTTCTGCCCTGTCCGAATGGAAAATCAGATATGGGCTTTTGTGAGACAAAGCCGCCAATTCTGACACTCGCCTGGCCGAGTCCAGGGCCAACAGCATGGTCACTTTCCATGTGAGATATTTCAAATCCACAGATTTGAGCGGTTCAAACCAATGTGATTTGAGGAATCCCAGAACTACGTTGAGATCCCACGGTGCCACTGGAGGCACAAAAGGGGGTTGTATATGCAGTACTCCCTTGACGAATGTCTGGACTTCAGGAACTGAAGCCAATTCTTTCTGGAAGAAAATCGACAGGGCCGAAATTTGAACCTTAATGGACCCCAATTTGAGGCCCATAGACACTCCTGTTTGCAGGAAATGCAGGAATCGACCGAGTTGAAATTCCTCCGTGGGGGCCTTCCTGGCCTCACACCACGCAACATATTTTCGCCAAATGCGGTGATAATGTTGTGCGGTCACCTCCTTCCTGGCTTTGACCAGGGTAGGTATGACCTCTTCCGGAATGCCTTTTTCCCTTAGGATCTGGCGTTCAACCGCCATGCCGTCAAACGCAGCCGCGGTAAGTCTTGGAACAGACAGAGTCCTTGCTGAAGCAAGTCCCTTCTTAACGGCAGAGGCCATGGGTCCTCTGTGAGCATCTCTTGAAGTTCCGGGTACCAAGTCCTCCTTGGCCAATCCGGAGCCACGAGTATAGTTCTTACTCCTCTCCGTCTTATAATTCTCAGTACCTTGGGTATGAGAGGAAGAGGAGGGAACACATACACTGACTGGTACACCCACGGTGTTACCAGAGCATCCACAGCTATTGCCTGAGGGTCCCTTGACCTGGCGCAATACCTGTCCAGTTTTTTGTTGAGGCGGGACGCCATCATGTCCACCTTTGGTTTTTCCCAATGGTTCACAATCATGTGGAAGACTTCCTTGTGAAGTCCCCACTCTCCCGGGTGGAGGTCGTGCCTGCTGAGGAAGTCTGCTTCCCAGTTGTCCACTCCCGGAATGAACACTGCTGACAGTGCTATCACATGATTTTCCGCCCAGCGAAGAATCCTTGCAGCTTCTGCCATTGCCCTCCTGCTTCTTGTGCCGCCCTGTCTGTTTACGTGGGCGACTGCCGTGATGTTGTCCGACTGGATCAGCACCGGCTGACCTTGAAGCAGAGGTCTTGCTAGGCATAGAGCATTGTAAATTGCCCTTAGCTCCAGTATATTTATGTGGAGAGAAGTCTCTAGACTTGACCACGTTCCATGGAAATTTCTTCCCTGTGTGACTGCTCCCCAGCCTCTCAGGCTGGCATCCGTGGTCACCAGGATCCAATCCTGAATGCCGAATCTGCGGCCCTCTAGTAGATGAGCACTCTGCAGCCACCACAGAAGAGACACCCTTGTCCTTGGAGACAGGGTTATCCGCTGATGCATCTGAAGATGCGATCCGGACCATTTGTCCAGCAGATCCCACTGAAAAGTTCTTGCGTGAAATCTGCCGAATGGAATCGCTTCGTAAGAAGTCACCATTTTTCCCAGGACCCTTGTGCAATGATGCACTGACACTTTTCCTGGTTTTAGGAGGTTCCTGACTAGCTCGGATAACTCCCTGGCTTTCTCCTCCGTGAGAAACACCTTTTTCTGGACTGTGTCCAGAATCATCCCTAGGAACAGCAGACGTGTCGTCGGGATCAGCTGCGATTTTGGAATATTTAGAATCCACCCGTGCTGTTGTAGCAGTACCCGAGATAGTGCTACTCCGACCTCCAACTGTTCCCTGGACTTTGCCCTTATCAGGAGATCGTCCAAGTAAGGGATAATTAAGACGCCTTTTCTTCGAAGAAGAATCATCATTTCGGCCATTACCTTGGTAAAGACCCAGGGTGCCGTGGACAATCCAAACGGCAGTGTCTGAAACTGATAATGACAGTTCTGTACTACGAACCTGAGGTACCCTTGGTGAGAAGGGCAAATTGGGACATGAAGGTAAGCATCCTTGATGTCCAGGGACACCATATAGTCCCCTTCTTCCAGGTTCGCTATCACTGCTCTGAGTGACTCCATCTTGAATTTGAACCTTTGTATGTAAGTGTTCAAAGATTTCAGATTTAGAATAGGTCTCACCGAGCCGTCTGGCTTCGGTACCACAAATAGTGTGGAATAATACCCCTTTCCCTGTTGTAGGAGGGGTACTTTGATTATCACCTGCTGGGAATACAGCTTGTGAATTGCTTCCAATACTGCCTCCCTGTCGGAGGGAGACGTTGGTAAAGCAGACTTCAGGAACCTGCGAGGGGGAGACGTCTCGAATTCCAATCTGTACCCCTGGGATACTACCTGTAGGATCCAGGGGTCCACTTGCGAGTGAGCCCACTGCGCGCTGAAACTCTTGAGACGACCCCCCACCGCACCTGAGTCTGCTTGTAAGGCCCCAGCGTCATGCTGAGGACTTGGCAGAAACGGTGGAGGGCTTCTCTTCCTGGGAAGAGGCTGTCTGCTGCAGTCTTTTTCCCTTTCCTCTACCCCGGGGCAGATATGACTGGCCTTTTGCCCGCTTGCCCTTATGGGGACGAAAGGACTGAGGCTGAAAAGACGGTGTCTTTTTCTGCTGAGAGGTGAGTTGGGGTAAAAAGGTGGATTTTCCAGCTGTTGCCGTGGCCACCAGGTCCGAAAGACCGACCCCAAATAACTCCTCCCCTTTATACGGCAATACTTCCATATGCCATTTGGAATCCGCATCACCTGACCACTGTCGTGTCCATAAACATCTTCTGGCAGAAATGGACATCGCACTTACTCTTGATGCCAGAGTGCAAATATCCCTCTGTGCATCACGCATATATAGAAACGCATCTTTTAAACGCTCTATAGTCAATAAAATACTGTCCCTGTCCAGGGTATCAATATTTTCAGTCAGGGACTCCGACCACGCCACCCCAGCGCTGCACATCCAGGCTGAGGCAATCGCTGGTCGCAGTATAACACCAGTATGTGTGTATATACTTTTTAGGACATTTTCCAGCTACCTATCAACTGGCTCCTTGAGGGCGGCCGTATCAGGAGACGGTAACGCCACTTGTTTTGATAAGCGTGTGAGTTCCTTATCCACCCTAGGGGGTGTTTCCCAACGCGCCCTAACTTCTGGCGGGAAAGGGTATAATGCCAATAATTTCTTAGATATCAGCAATTTTTTATCGGGGGAGACCCACGCATCATCACACACTTCATTTAATTCTTCTGATTCAGGAAAAACTACGGGTAGTTTTTTCACACCCCACATAATACCCTTTTTTGTGGTACTTGTAGTATCAGAAATATGCAAAGCCTCCTTCATTGCCGTGATCATGTAACGTGTGGCCCTACTGGAAAATACGTTTGTTTCTTCACCGTCGACACTGGAGTCAGTGTCCGTGTCTGTGTCTGTGTCGACCGACTGAGGTAATGGGCGCTTTAGAGCCCCTGACGGTGTTTGAGACGCCTGGACAGGCACTAACTGACTTGCCGGCTGTCTCATGTCGTCAACAGTTTTTTTGTAAAGTGCTGACACTATCACGTAATTCCTTAAATAAGACCATCCAGTCAGGTGTCGACTCCCTAGGGGGTGACATCACTAATACAGGCAATTGCTCCGCCTCCACACCATTTTCCTCCTCATACATGTCGACACACGCGTACCGACACACAGCACACACACAGGGAATGCTCTGATAGAGGACAGGACCCCACTAGCCCTTTGGGGAGACAGAGGGAGAGTTTGCCAGCACACACCAGAGTGCTATATATGTATAGGGACAACCTTATAAATAAGTGTTTCTCCCTTATAGCTGCTATATATGTTTTTATATGCCAAATTAGTGCCCCCCCCTCTCTTTTTTACCCTGTTTCTGTAGTGCAGGACTGCAGGGGAGAGTCAGGGAGACGTCCTTCTAGCGGAGCTGTGAGGGAAAATGGCGCTTGTGTTCTGAGGAGATAGGCTCCGCCCCCTTCACGGCGGCCTTTCTCCCGCTTTTTATGAGGTAAAATGGCAGGGGTTAAATACATCCATATAGCCCAGGAGCTATATGTGATGTATTTTTTACCATAAATAGTGTTTTCATTGCGTCTCAGGGCGCCCCCCCCCAGCGCCCTGCACCCTCAGTGACCAGAGTGTGAAGTGTGCTGAGAGCAATGGCGCACAGCTGCAGTGCTGTGCGCTACCTTTCTTGAAGACAAGATGCCTTCTGCCGCCGATTTCTGGACCTCTTCACTCTTCTGGCTCTGTAAGGGGGCCGGCGGCGCGGCTCCGGGACCCATCCATGGCTGGGCCTGTGATCGTCCCTCTGGAGCTAATGTCCAGTAGCCAAGAAGCCCAATCCACTCTGCACGCAGGTGAGTTCGCTTCTTCTCCCCTTAGTCCCTCGATGCAGTGAGCCTGTTGCCAGCAGGACTCACTGAAAATAAAAAAACCTAAGTCTATACTTTTATTCTAAGCAGCTCAGGAGAGCTACCTAGATTGCACCCTTCTCGGCCGGGCACAAAAACCTAACTGAGGCTTGGAGGAGGGTCATAGGGGGAGGAGCCAGTGCACACCACCTAGTCCTAAAGCTTTTACTTTTGTGCCCTGTCTCCTGCGGAGCCGCTAATCCCCATGGTCCTGACGGAGTCCCCAGCATCCACTTAGGACGTCAGAGAAAAACAGAAAAACATTACTCTCGATAATCTACAATAGGGTGGATCATGCAAAGAGGAGATTGCTCATCACCATGTTCAGCAGGAGATGGGGAGGGGCGCACATGGAAGCTGTGCAAATATGAACAGTCCCAGGGAGATGCTGCAGCTACTCAGGATAGCTGATTCAGAGGGTCGGTGCACATGGAAGGTTTGTTTTTAAAAACTCCTTCCCGAGCATCTGCCTACTATACTATTGTTGTGCAGCAGCTATACAGTAGGTACTAGGAGCCATGGGCGTACCCCTTTCTCTGCCCCTTTCTCTGTCCGAGCCTGGGTCTGCAGTCCTGGGAGACCCCCCTTGGTGGCAGCCTTGGATTCACATAGCGCATAGCACATTTTACCATACAGAGCATGCACAGAAGAGAAGTACAATCATATGCGGATCTGCCAGTAAGCACTTCAAAGTAACTGAGTGGGCAACCTTTGACGTATTTTTTCCGTTACAGGGGACTTTATCAAAGACAAAGTGATCCAAGGGTGCTCCTATCTCCTTTTATAAGGGCAAAGATATTCAATTACCATCAATTAATTCATTATTTAACGTTTGTAAACGAAATGTGTTCAGGATCCCGGCAACCGTAATACCGACATCAGAATGCAACAGCCGACAGTCAGGATCCCGAGGGTAAGTATGAACTGCCGGGTTAGCTTTAGGCTGTGTAGGGGGTAGGTCTAGGCACATTCGGCTGGGTTAGGGTTAGGCTGCGGGGTGGGGGAGGTTAGAGTTAGGCTGCAGAGAGTGGGAGGTTAGGGATAGGCTGCGTGAAGGGGGGGTTAAGTTTAGGCAGCACCGCGGGGAGGTTAAGCACCAATAGGGGAGGTTAGGGTTAGGTTGCGGAGAGGGAGGATTAGGGGGTTGGGGAGGGTGGTTAGGGTACTCTGTGCACCCTTGTCGGCATTTACTCAATCGGGATGCCGGCGTTGATATACTGACCGCCGGTATCCCGACCTCCGTCTTATCATACTGATCCCATGTAAACACGTATAGCCAGTATTAAGTGTACTCATTGTTAGTAAGTTATATCAAATAGTAGGCTGGTCTTCAGTTTTCCGGCTGTCGGGATCCCAGCGTACAGAATACGGGAGCTGGAATCCCGACAGCCGGCATACCGACACCTTTTCTCCCTCTTGGGGGTCCACGACCCCCCTGGAGGGAGAATACATAGTGAGCAGCGTGGCAAGAGCAGCGAGCCCGCAAGGGACTCATTTGCGCTCGGCCAGCTGTCGGTATGCCGGCGGTCAGGATTCCAGCGCCGGTATGCTGGCCGCCGGCATATCCTACTACACCCCAAATAGTATAATATATAGCAATCCGCGTCTTGACTTTATATTTAGAATATACAGTAGTTAACAAAAGCAATAAAAAAAAAATATTAAACATTTGGGACATTATAAAAAAAATATAAATACATATCCCTTCATGCACTAAAATGCTAGACCCATCCCCTCATGCACTACAACACCCAGGCGCATTCCCTCATGCACTACAATGCCAGACCCATCCCCTCATGCACTACAACGCTGAACCCCCCCCCCCCCCCCTCCTCATGCACTACAACATCCAGGCGCATTCCCTCATGCACTACAATGCCAAACCCATCCCCTCATGCACTACAACGCTCAACCCCCCCCCCCCTCCTCATGCACTGCAACCCCAGGCGCACCCCCTCCTCATGCACTACAACACCCAGGCGCATTCCCTCATGCACTACAATGCTCAAACCCCCCGCCCACCTCATGCACTACAACACCCAGGCGCATCCACTCATGCACTACAACGCTCAACCCCCCCCCACCCTCCTCATGCACTACAACCCCCAGGCGCATACGCTCATGCACTACACCACCCAGACTCATCCTCTCATGCACTACAATGCTCAACCCCCTCCCCTCCTCATGCACTACAACACCCAGGCGTATCCCCTAGGGATGTGCACTTGAAATTTTTCGGGTTTTGTGTTTTGGTTTTGGGTTCGGTTCCGCGGCCGTGTTTTGGGTTCGACCGCGTTTTGGCAAAACCTCACCGAATTTTTTTGTCGGATTCGGGTGTGTTTTGGATTCGGGTGTTTTTTTCAAAAAACCCTAAAAAACAGCTTAAATCATAGAATTTGGGGGTCATTTTGATCCCAAAGTATTATTAACCCCAAAAACCATAATTTCCACTCATTTTCAGTCTATTCTGAATACCTCACACCTCACAATATTATTTTTAGTCCTAAAATTTGCACCGAGGTCGCTGGATGACTAAGCTAAGCGACCCTAGTGGCCGACACAAACACCTGGCCCATCTAGGAGTGGCACTGCAGTGTCACGCAGGATGGCCCTTCCAAAAAACACTCCCCAAACAGCACATGACGCAAAGAAAAAAAGAGGCGCAATGAGGTAGCTGTTTGAGTAAGCTAAGCGACCCTAGTGGCCGACACAAACACCTGGCCCATCTAGGAGTGGCACTGCAGTGTCACGCAGGATGGCCCTTCCAAAAAACACTCCCCAAACAGCACATGACGCAAAGAAGAAAAAAAGAGGCGCAATGAGGTAGCTGTGTGAGTAAGATAAGCGACCCTAGTGGCCGACACAAACACCTGGCCCATCTAGGAGTGGCACTGCAGTGTCACGCAGGATGGCCCTTCCAAAAAACACTCCCCAAACAGCACATGACGCAAAGAAGAAAAAAAGAGGTGCAATGAGGTAGCTGTGTGAGTAAGATAAGCGACCCTAGTGGCCGACACAAACACCTGGCCCATCTAGGAGTGGCACTGCAGTGTCACGCAGGATGGCTCTTCCAAAAAACACTCCCCAAACAGCACATGACGCAAAGAAGAAAAAAAGAGGCGCAATGAGGTAGCTGTGTGAGTAAGATAAGCGACCCTAGTGGCCGACACAAACACCTGGCCCATCTAGGAGTGGCACTGCAGTGTCACGCAGGATGGCCCTTCCAAAAAACACTCCCCAAACAGCACATGACGCAAAGAAGAAAAAAAGAGGCGCAATGAGGTAGCTGTGTGAGTAAGATAAGCGACCCTAGTGGCCGACACAAACACCTGGCCCATCTAGGAGTGGCACTGCAGTGTCACGCAGGATGGCCCTTCCAAAAAACATTCCCCAAACAGCACATGACGCAAAGAAAAATGAAAGAAAAAAGAGGTGCAAGATAGAATTGTCCTTGGGCCCTCCCACCCACCCTTATTTTGTATAAACAGGACATGCACACTTTAACCAACCCATCATTTCAGTGACAGGGTCTGCCACACGACTGTGACTGAAATGACGGGTTGGTTTGGACCCCCACCGAAAAAGAAGCAATTAATCTCTCCTTGCACAAACTGGCTCTACAGAGGCAAGATGTCTACCTCATCATCATCCTCCGATATATCACCGTGTACATCCCGCTCCTCACAGATTATCAATTCGTCCCCACTGGAATCCACCATCTCAGCTCCCTGTGTACTTTGTGGAGGCAATTGCTGCTGGTCAATGTCTCCACGGAGGAATTGATTATAATTCATTTTAATGAACATCATCTTCTCCACATTTTCTGGAAGTAACCTCGTACGCCGATTGCTGACAAGGTGAGCGGCGGCACTAAACACTCTTTCGGAGTACGCACTTGTGGGAGGGCAACTTAGGTAGAATAAAGCCAGTTTGTGCAAGGGCCTCCAAATTGCCTCTTTTTCCTGCCAGTATAAGTACGGACTGTCTGACGTGCCTACTTGGATGCGGTCACTCATATAATCCTCCACCATTCTTTCAATGGTGACAGAATCATATGCAGTGACAGTAGACGACATGTCAGTAATCGTTGTCAGGTCCTTCAGTCCGGACCAGATGTCAGCATCAGCAGTCGCTCCAGACTGCCCTGCATCACCGCCAGCGGGTGGGCTCGGAATTCTGAGCCTTTTCCTCGCACCCGCAGTTGCGGGAGAATGTGAAGGAGGAGATGTTGACAGGTCGCGTTCCGCTTGACTTGACAATTTTGTCACCAGCAGGTCTTTGAACCCCAGCAGACTTGTGTCTGCCGGAAAGAGAGATCCAAGGTAGGTTTTAAATCTAGGATCGAGCACGGTGGCCAAAATGTAGTGCTCTGATTTCAACAGATTGACCACCCGTGAATCCTTGTTAAGCGAATTAAGGGCTCCATCCACAAGTCCCACATGCCTAGCGGAATCGCTCCCTTTTAGCTCCTCCTTCAATGCCTCCAGCTTCTTCTGCAAAAGCCTGATGAGGGAAATGACCTGACTCAGGCTGGCAGTGTCTGAACTGACTTCACGTGTGGCAAGTTCAAAAGGTTGCAGAACCTTGCACAACGTTGAAATCATTCTCCACTGCGCTTGAGACAGGTACATTCCACCTCCTATATCGTGCTCAATTGTATAGGCTTGAATGGCCTTTTGCTGCTCCTCCAACCTCTGAAGCATATAGAGGGTTGAATTCCACCTCGTTACCACTTCTTGCTTCAGATGATGGCAGGGCAGGTTCATGCGTTTTTGGTGGTGCTCCAGTCTTCTGTACGTGGTGCCTGTACGCCGAAAGTATCCCGCAATTCTTCTGGCCACCGACAGCATCTCTTGCACGCCCCTGTCGTTTTTTAAAAAATTCTGCACCACCAAATTCAAGGTATGTGCAAAACATGGGACGTGCTGGAATTTGCCCATATTTAATGCACACACAATATTGCTGGCGTTGTCCGATGCCACAAATCCACAGGAGAGTCCAATTGGGGTAAGCCATTCCGCGATGATCTTCCTCAGTTGCCGTAAGAGGTTTTCAGCTGTGTGCGTATTCTGGAAACCGGTGATACAAAGCGTAGCCTGCCTAGGAAAGAGTTGGCGTTTGCGAGATGCTGCTACTGGTGCCGCCGCTGCTGTTCTTGCGGCGGGAGTCCATACATCTACCCAGTGGGCTGTCACAGTCATATAGTCCTGACCCTGCCCTGCTCCACTTGTCCACATGTCCGTGGTTAAGTGGACATTGGGTACAACTGCATTTTTTAGGACACTGGTGAGTCTTTTTCTGACGTCCGTGTACATTCTCGGTATCGCCTGCCTAGAGAAGTGGAACCTAGATGGTATTTGGTAACGGGGGCACACTACCTCATGAAATTGTCTAGTTCCCTGTGAACTAACGGCGGATACCGGATGCACGTCTAACACCAACATAGTTGTCAAGGTCTCAGTTATCCGCTTTGCAACAGGATGACTGCTGTGATATTTCATCTTCCTCGCAAAGGACTGTTGGACAGTCAATTGCTTGGTGGAAGTAGTAAAAGTGGGCTTACGACTTCCCCTCTGGGATGACCATCGACTCCCAGCAGCAACAACAGCAGCGCCAGCAGCAGTAGGCGTTACACGCAAGGATGCATCGGAGGAATCCCAGGCAGGAGAGGACTCGTCAGAATTGCCAGTGACATGGCCTGCAGGACTATTGGCATTCCTGGGGAAGGAGGAAATTGACACTGAGGGAGTTGGTGGGGTGGTTTGCGTGAGCTTGGTTACAAGAGGATGGGATTTACTGGTCAGTGGACTGCTTCCGCTGTCGCCCAAAGTTTTTGAACTTGTCACTGACTTATTATGAATGCGCTGCAGGTGACGTATAAGGGAGGATGTTCCGAGGTGGTTAACGTCCTTACCCCTACTTATTACAGCTTGACAAAGGCAACACATGGCTTGACAAATGTTGTCCGCATTTCTGGTGAAATACTTCCACACCGAAGAGCTGATTTTTTTGGTATTTTCACCAGGCATGTCAACGGCCCTATTCCTCCCACGGACAACATGTGTCTCCCCGGGTGCCTGACTTAAACAAACCACCTCACCATCAGAATCCTCCTTGTCAATTTCCTCCCCAGCGCCAGCAACACCCATATCCTCCTCATCCTGTGTACTTCAACACTGACATCTTCAATCTGACTATCAGGAACTGGACTGCGGGTGCTCCTTCCAGCACTTGCAGGGGGCGTGCAAATGGTGGAAGGCGCATGCTCTTCACGTCCAGTGTTGGGAAGGTCAGGCATCGCAACCGACACAATTGGACTCTCCTTGTGGATTTGGGATTTCGAAGAACGCACAGTTCTTTGCGGTGCTTTTGCCAGCTTGAGTCTTTTCAGTTTTCTAGCGAGAGGCTGAGTGCTTCCATCCTCATGTGAAGCTGAACCACTAGCCATGAACATAGGCCAGGGCCTCAGCCGTTCCTTGCCACTCCGTGTGGTAAATGGCATATTGGCAAGTTTACGCTTCTCCTCCGACAATTTTATTTTAGATTTTGGAGTCCTTTTTTTACTGATATTTGGTGTTTTGGATTTTACATGCTCTGTACTATGACATTGGGCATCGGCCTTGGCAGACGATGTTGCTGGCATTTCATCGTCTCGGCCATGACTAGTGGCAGCAGCTTCAGCACGAGGTGGAAGTGGATCTTGATCTTTCCCTAATTTTGGAACCTCAACATTTTTGTTCTCCATATTTTAATAGGCACAACTAAAAGACACAGAGGTAGCTACAGCCGTGGACTACCGTACTGTGTCTGCTGCTAATATAGACTGGATGATAATGAGATGAAATCAATATATATTATATCACACTAGTACTGCAGCCGGACAGGTAGATATATTTATTATGTAATGACTGATGACGGACCTGCTGGACACTGTCAGCTCAGCAGCACCGCAGACTGCTACAGTAAGCTACTATAGTAGTATGTATAAAGAAGAAAGAAAAAAAAAAACCACGGGTAGGTGGTATACAATTATGGATGGACCAGCGACTGCCGACACAGAGGTAGCTACAGCCGTGGACTACCGTACTGTGTCTGCTGCTAATATAGACTGGATGATAATGAGATGAAATCAATATATATATATATAATATCACTAGTACTGCAGCCGGACAGGTAGATATATTTATTATGTAATGACTGATGACGGACCTGCTGGACACTGTCAGCTCAGCAGCACCGCAGACTGCTACAGTAAGCTACTATAGTAGTATGTATAAAGAAGAAAGAAAAAAAAAAACCACGGGTAGGTGGTATACAATTATGGATGGACCAGCGACTGCCGACACAGAGGTAGCTACAGCCGTGGACTACCGTACTGTGTCTGCTGCTAATATAGACTGGATGATAATGAGATGAAATCAATATATATATATATAATATCACTAGTACTGCAGCCGGACAGGTAGATATATTTATTATGTAATGACTGATGACGGACCTGCTGGACACTGTCAGCTCAGCAGCACCGCAGACTGCTACAGTAAGCTACTATAGTAGTATGTATAAAGAAGAAAGAAAAAAAAAAAACACGGGTAGGTGGTATACAATTATGGATGGACCAGCGACTGCCGACACAGAGGTAGCTACAGCCGTGGACTACCGTACTGTGTCTGCTGCTAATATAGACTGGATGATAATGAGATGAAATCAATATATATATATATATATATAATATCACTAGTACTGCAGCCGGACAGGTAGATATATTTATTATGTAATGACTGATGACGGACCTGCTGGACACTGTCAGCTCAGCAGCACCGCAGACTGCTACAGTAAGCTACTATAGTAGTATGTATAAAGAAGAAAGAAAAAAAAAAACCACGGGTAGGTGGTATACAATTATGGATGGACCAGCGACTGCCGACACAGAGGTAGCTACAGCCGTGGACTACCGTACTGTGTCTGCTGCTAATATAGACCGGATGATAATGAGATGAAATCAATATATATATATATAATATCACTAGTACTGCAGCCGGACAGGTAGATATATTTATTATGTAATGACTGATGACGGACCTGCTGGACACTGTCAGCTCAGCAGCACCGCAGACTGCTACAGTAAGCTACTATAGTAGTATGTATAAAGAAGAAAGAAAAAAAAAACACGGGTAGGTGGTATACAATTATGGATGGACCAGCGACTGCCGACACAGAGGTAGCTACAGCCGTGGACTACCGTACTGTGTCTGCTGCTAATATAGACTGGATGATAATGAGATGAAATCAATATATATATATATATATATAATATCACTAGTACTGCAGCCGGACAGGTAGATATATTTATTATGTAATGACTGATGACGGACCTGCTGGACACTGTCAGCTCAGCAGCACCGCAGACTGCTACAGTAAGCTACTATAGTAGTATGTATAAAGAAGAAAGAAAAAAAAAAACCACGGGTAGGTGGTATACAATTATGGATGGACCAGCGACTGCCGACACAGAGGTAGCTACAGCCGTGGACTACCGTACTGTGTCTGCTGCTAATATAGACCGGATGATAATGAGATGAAATCAATATATATATATATAATATCACTAGTACTGCAGCCGGACAGGTAGATATATTTATTATGTAATGACTGATGACGGACCTGCTGGACACTGTCAGCTCAGCAGCACCGCAGACTGCTACAGTAAGCTACTATAGTAGTATGTATAAAGAAGAAAGAAAAAAAAAACACGGGTAGGTGGTATACAATTATGGATGGACCAGCGACTGCCGACACAGAGGTAGCTACAGCCGTGGACTACCGTACTGTGTCTGCTGCTAATATAGACTGGATGATAATGAGATGAAATCAATATATATATATATATATATATATAATATCACTAGTACTGCAGCCGGACAGGTAGATATATTTATTATGTAATGACTGATGACGGACCTGCTGGACACTGTCAGCTCAGCAGCACCGCAGACAGCTACAGTAAGCTACTATAGTAGTATGTATAAAAAAGAAAGGAAAAAAAAAACCACGGGTAGGTGGTATACAATTATGGATGGACCAGCGACTGCCGACACAGAGGTAGCTACAGCCGTGGACTACCGTACTGTGTCTGCTGCTAATATAGACTGGATGATAATGAGATGAAATCAATATATATATATATAATATCACTAGTACTGCAGCCGGACAGGTAGATATATTTATTATGTAATGACTGATGACGGACCTGCTGGACACTGTCAGCTCAGCAGCACCGCAGACTGCTACAGTAAGCTACTATAGTAGTATGTATAAAGAAGAAAGAAAAAAAAAAACCACGGGTAGGTGGTATACAATTATGGATGGACCAGCGACTGCCGACACAGAGGTAGCTACAGCCGTGGACTACCGTACTGTGTCTGCTGCTAATATAGACTGGATGATAATGAGATGAAATCAATATATATATATATATAATATCACTAGTACTGCAGCCGGACAGGTAGATATATTTATTATGTAATGACTGATGACGGACCTGCTGGACACTGTCAGCTCAGCAGCACCGCAGACTGCTACAGTAAGCTACTATAGTAGTATGTATAAAGAAGAAAGAAAGAAAAAAAACACGGGTAGGTGGTATACAATTATGGATGGACCAGCGACTGCCGACACAGAGGTAGCTACAGCCGTGGACTACCGTACTGTGTCTGCTGCTAATATAGACTGGATGATAATGAGATGAAATCAATATATATATATATATATATATATATAATATCACTAGTACTGCAGCCGGACAGGTAGATTTATTTATTATGTAATGACTGATGACGGACCTGCTGGACACTGTCAGCTCAGCAGCACCGCAGACTGCTACAGTAAGCTACTATAGTAGTATGTATAAAGAAGAAAGAAAAAAAAAACCACGGGTAGGTGGTATACAATTATGGATGGACCAGCGACTGCCGACACAGAGGTAGCTACAGCCGTGGACTACCGTACTGTGTCTGCTGCTAATATAGACCGGATGATAATGAGATGAAATCAATATATATATATATAATATCACTAGTACTGCAGCCGGACAGATAGATATATTTATTATGTAATGACTGATGACGGACCTGCTGGACACTGTCAGCTCAGCAGCACCGCAGACTGCTACAGTAAGCTACTATAGTAGTATGTATAAAGAAGAAAGAAAAAAAAAAAAACACGGGTAGGTGGTATACAATTATGGATGGACCAGCGACTGCCGACACAGAGGTAGCTACAGCCGTGGACTACCGTACTGTGTCTGCTGCTAATATAGACTGGATGATAATGAGATGAAATCAATATATATATATATATATATATATATATATAATATCACTAGTACTGCAGCCGGACAGGTAGATATATTTATTATGTAATGACTGATGACGGACCTGCTGGACACTGTCAGCTCAGCAGCACCGCAGACAGCTACAGTAAGCTACTATAGTAGTATGTATAAAAAAGAAAGGGAAAAAAAAAACCACGGGTAGGTGGTATACAATTATGGATGGACCAGCGACTGCCGACACAGAGGTAGCTACAGCCGTGGACTACCGTACTGTGTCTGCTGCTAATATAGACTGGATGATAATGAGATGAAATCAATATATATATATATATAATATCACTAGTACTGCAGCCGGACAGGTAGATATATTTATTATGTAATGACTGATGACGGACCTGCTGGACACTGTCAGCTCAGCAGCACCGCAGACTGCTACAGTAAGCTACTATAGTAGTATGTATAAAGAAGAAAGAAAAAAAAAAACCACGGGTAGGTGGTATACAATTATGGATGGACCAGCGACTGCCGACACAGAGGTAGCTACAGCCGTGGACTACCGTACTGTGTCTGCTGCTAATATAGACTGGATGATAATGAGATGAAATCAATATATATATATATATATATAATATCACTAGTACTGCAGCCGGACAGGTAGATATATTTATTATGTAATGACTGATGACGGACCTGCTGGACACTGTCAGCTCAGCAGCACCGCAGACTGCTACAGTAAGCTACTATAGTAGTATGTTTAAAGAAGAAAGAAAAAAAAAAACCACGGGTAGGTGGTATACAATTATGGATGGACCAGCGACTGCCGACACAGAGGTAGCTACAGCCGTGGACTACCGTACTGTGTCTGCTGCTAATATAGACTGGATGATAATGAGATGAAATCAATATATATATATATAATATCACTAGTACTGCAGCCGGACAGGTAGATATATTTATTATGTAATGACTGATGACGGACCTGCTGGACACTGTCAGCTCAGCAGCACCGCAGACTGCTACAGTAAGCTACTATAGTAGTATGTATAAAGAAGAAAGAAAAAAAAAAACACGGGTAGGTGGTATACAATATTATATATATATTATGTACAATTATATATATATATATATATATATATATATATATATTAAACTCACTGGTGGTGATTATTACACTGGTGGTCAGGTCACTGGTCACACTATCAGCAACTTGCAAGTAGTACTCCTAAGCAGACAATCACAATATATATTATACTGGTGGTCAGTGTGGTCACAATGGCAGTGTGGCACTCTGGCAGCAAAAGTGTGCACTGTACGTTATATGTACTCCTGAGTCCTGCTCTCAGACTCTAACTGCTCCCCACTGTCAGTGTCTCCCCCACAAGTCAGATAATACAGTCACACTATCTATCACTTCAGCAAGTAACTACTAGTACTCCTCCTAATGCTCCCCAAAATTACTACTGTGTCTCTCTCTACTGTCTCTCTCTCTTCTCTATAAACGGAGAGGACGCCAGCCACGTCCTCTCCCTATGAATCTCAATGCACGTGTGAAAATGGCGGCGACGCGCGGCTCCTTATATAGAATCCGAGTCTCACGATAGAATCCGAGCCTCGCGAGAATCCGACAGCGGGATGATGACGTTCGGGCGCGCTCGGGTTAACCGAGCAAGGCGGGAAGATCCGAGTCGCTCGGCCCCGTGTAAAAAAAACTGAAGTTCGGGCGGGTTCGGATTCCGAGGAACCGAACCCGCTCATCTCTAGTATCCCCTCATGCACTACAACACCCAGACATTTCCCATCATGCACTACAACACCAAGACACATCCCTTCATGCACTACAACGCTCAACCCCCCCCCTCCTCATGCACTACAACACCCAGACCCATCCCCTCATGCACTACAACACCCAGACTCATCCCATCATGCACTACAACACCCAGATTCATCCCATCATGCACTACAACACCCAGATTCATCCCATCATGCACTACAACACCCAGACACATCCATTCATGCACTACAACACCAAGACACCCTCCTGATACACTACGACACACACAGCCCTCATACATTACAACCCCCCTCCATACACTACAGCTCACACACCCCTAATACACTACAACACCCAGGCCAACCACTTTACAACAACTCACCAGTTGCTGCTGAACATGGACCAGGCATTCTCTTGCTGAAGTCTGGAGCTCTATGCAATACGTGCACACACTGCTCCCACTTCCTCCAGAGCAGAGAGCAGGTCCCGCCTTCTGTGTGAGAGATTTGGGGCCGAGGGGAGGAAGAGCAGAGAGAGGAGCTAGGGCGGGACATGCATTCATCATGTGCACACGCCCCTTAGCTGCCTGCAGTCTGTGAAGGGCACCTACTAGCTATAGCTGATATCACAGCAGATGTCAGCGCCGCGGTCACTGTGACAACCCAAGCGCCAGACCACCAGTGTGGGGTGCTGGATCACAGTGGGGTCGGGCATAGGGGCGGCTGTGGCTGGCTGATAGGAACCACAGCCGCCAATGTCATGTAAAAGTAGGACGACTTCACTTTTTTGGTGTAAATTATTATGTGCCGCCCTCTGGTGGCCGGCGCTCTAGGCAGCTGCCTAAAGCTGCCTAATGGTAGCGCCGGCCCTGGGTGCTAGCATGGAAGAAGAGCAAAGGATAGGGGGATATTTGTGTATCTGACACTAATAAGGATGATGAGGATGTTGTTTGTGTCAAAGATGTAAGCCAGCCACCAGTAGCAGCAGTTCTTGCCCGTGATAAAAAGAAGGCCATTATCACACCTGGGTATAAGACCAAAAAATGCCATCCTCATAAATGTATTATTGGGGTGTATTATACAATATGCTCCCAAAAGCCGGAAAATAGGTAAAAATTGTCATTCTGATAAGTTGGGTAAATCAAATGGTTTTAACCAGTTTGTCTGAATGTCCAGTTTTTTTGTTTTGCAGTGTTTGGGAGCAAATGGCCAATTATAATTTTCTCCCATACTTTACCAGATTTCTGTTCCAACAAGAAAAATTGGACAGACAATCTTATAGTGTGCATCCAGCTTTGTAGCCTGATAAGCAACAGATCTTCAAAGGAGGCAGTCAATTTTAAAAATATTGTTTTAAAACTTTAGCTTGAAATTCATAATCCAGTTTTTTTTCTTCTAGAATTATAAAATAAAGCAATATAAAACCAGTCAGGTTAATTTAAAGTACTGCAATTCATGCTTGTTTTGCATGCATGCTTTTTTTTATTGTAAATAAAGTAGAGCTTGGCGGTTTGGATTCTGAGAGAACCTAACAAAAATGAAATCAGTCTAGCAAATTAATACTTCTTGGTACAGCTGAGGAATTGCCGTTTTGGATAAATGAAAATGAGATGGAATTTGGTAGCGTGGACACCTGACCTCAACTAACCTTCTAAAACCTGGGGAATTGATTGCAGAGATTGGACACATCTAATGATAACATAGTTGTGGTTGGTTTATTGATGTGCAGCACAACAGGATGATCACTGTCATACTTGGTTCCTCTTGCAAACAACTGTTTCACTGACAATTGTTGTTTAAAAACTATACTTATTCTTCTTGGAGCCCTTCTGTTGTGAAATTTCATTTTCAGCAGCCCTTCCCTTCTCCTTAAGAAATATGCATTGCATTGGGGAGTCAATTTGCATTGGCAAATTAGATGCAGTGGTACTACCTACTAATGTGAAGATTGTTGATGAGATATTGTCAATGAATAGTACATAAGAGAGCAGCATTTATTAATTTATGGCACTATGGGGGATGCAGTAAATTTACCTCCAATCAAAATCCCGACGGTCGAAATCCCGACAGCAATTGACCGATGGTCAAAATCCCGACAAGGTCAAATTCCCAACATGGACAAAATAGTGACATTTAAAATACCGACAAGGTCAAAATACCGACATGTAATATGCCGACATGAGATTTTGACCTTGTCGGAATTTTGACCGTCGGTCAATTGCTGTCGGGATTTCGATTGGAGGTATTTCATACCGATCTCATAAACGGGGCCCACATCATAAAATAATAAATATTGACACATCATAAAACAGATATATTCTATACCAATTAACAATTAATATTTCACATTTAATATAATTAAGAAATAATTTTGCTACCATAATAATATTAAGTATTATTTTGGCACCTAATATACAGTATTAATAAATAATATTGCCCTCATAAGATAATTATTATTTGCCATCTGTTAGGGTCTCCTGCCCTGTGCTGCCACGTCGTCATGGCAACCGGGAGACAAGTGCTAGCGGAGTAACCTGAGCGCAGCTGATACTCCGGTTCGGGTCTTTTGCTGTGCAGTGGTTACAGGCATGGGATCCGGTGCTGGTTTTTGTGCTCACAGTCTGTGAGGTCTGAGGGGGGCGTGGACAGCACCTGCTTTATAAGGCCTCTTCTCAGGTTAAGCAGATGCTGCTGAATCTTTGTTGGTTAGTCAGTTCCTGAAAGTTAGCCAGTACTGTGTAGCTTTGTATTTTGTTGTTGCTTACTGCAAATAGGCCTGGGCATTTGGTACTACACTCTGCCAATCCAGACCTAGCAGTAAGACTGGAGTCAGTCGTTTAGCCTGCTGAGGTTCTTTTGCTATTCTGTGAACCCAGCAGGTTTGTGGCTGTACTTTCAGACCTGCCTGCATAATCCTCTCTCACTGTGCAGGGCGTCCATGTGTCAGTTTAGTGGCAGTAAGCTGAACCTGGGCCCTGCAAGTGAGAATTAGGATTGTGGAGACTCTCCTTGTGTCTATTATTCCATCTCTGACCAAGGAGTTTACTGCCACACCCGTTGGTAACCCTTTAGGGTTTTGCTGTTGCCCTTAGCAACAGCATTTCGGGTTCTCTACGTATTAAAACACAACATCTTGCTTTTTCCATCTGAGCATTTCTAATACTAGGGAGACACCCAGTTTCTTAGCCTCTGGGCTTCTCTGTTCACTCTGTGTTGGTTTTGTTACCCTATCACCTTCTGTGTACGTTATGTCATATTTCCCAGTCTGTCTGTGAGTTCATTTGTTTTGCATCCCTCTCTGTTCAGACACCAGTACATTCCTGCAGGCACTGGTGTGTATAACAGTTCAAACACCAGTACATTCCTGCAGGCACTGGTGTGCATAACACCATCTTAATCACAAACTAATGCTTGCCCACATTATAAGTACATTGTGATTTCTCATCTTCTGTTTAGCCAGATAGATATGGTGGTATAGCAGTTGTTTGTTGATGGTTTGTCTATTTGGAAACCACTGGGCATCACAACCAGTTTGAGAATACCAAGTAGTGAATCCATAGATATGGAGATCAAAACTGCCCATGATGTCAAAACTGCCTATAATCTGTGGTGGTTTGAAACCCCTGGCAAAACCACTATATAGTACATTTACCCCCCAGACTCAGAGCGAGAAGAGATTCTGCAGAAGATGCATGCCAGTGTTTTGGCAATGACCATTCTTATATGTTTAAGAGCAGTAGCAGGACCATTACTAGCAGAACTTGCCTTTGGTCTGAGCCTTTCCTTGTAACTGTGGGTCATGTATGGGATGTAACAATTACATCAGTAAGTTTTCTCTTTTTAATGAAATCAAGAGCTGAAGTTTTCTCTGATATTGTCAAACATTGCTTGGATTGGGAGCACCATTTCTAAAACTTTCTTCCCACATGACCATTTGGATTTGTAGAGATAGAAAAAACATTTATCTATTTCTTCTGAAATTTGTGAAGGGGTCATTACAAAATTGACTGTATATACATTTTAATGATATAAATAATTAAACAAGAAAAAAACATTGCAAGATTTACCTGTTTTTCACAATTTTAAATAAATCCAAAACCATAGCATATCATGGTGCTTTTGTCCAAACATAAATATGGTTTTATTCCTAAAAATTGGAGACCCGCATATACATCTAAAGTAGCTGTTCTACCCGTTCTTCGCACAGGAGTTTCTGATTTTCATAATGTTAAAAATTTGGTAAATTTTAGACGTTTTACTGTAAGTAAGTATTAATCCATGCTTCTTGGCTTTACCGAGGAGCACTCATAGCAGACACGGTAAAAAGTGACAGGCACATTTCTGAAGTTTATCAAATTCTGCCTACTGGAGGTGCAATCTAAATTTTGATTGTCCATTATTGTTCACGCAACGCAAGACACGCATGCCACGCATCGGTAATGATGTCATTATGTCAACCCCCTTTTCATCCCCTGGTTTATTAAAATTCTAATTACATAGTTTTCCTATTTCCCACCTGAAAAATACCTACAGTATGTTCAATTTCAGCTTCCAAACATATTGGGAAGAGAATTAGTGATGAGTCAGTCAGTTAGTGAGTGAGTGAGTGAAGGTTTTGCATTTAAATGTATAGATTAAAGTCTGTTGTTATTAATAGAAGAAACTATGCTTGGTGACATGCTGACTTCACATCAGCTGAAAATGTTAGCTCTCTGGTCAACAAGTATTATTACATATGTAGTGTGATTGTACTTGTTCATTCTCCGATTGTCACAGTTTATAACAAATCACACAATCATCCTCTCCTAAAGTATGTGTCATATTACACAGTGATCATAGTACAAGTAGAGTGTTCCATATGTAAAATGCTTGGAACCAGAAATATTATGGATTTTGGATGTTTCCATATTTTGGGGGAATGTAATAGGGTGTGAGAATCAGAAAGTGAGAGATTTTGGTAAAATTCAACTGTTTTTTTAAAGTGGCAATCATTTAGATGGCAAAATCAACCTGGTTTTGCTGTGTAAATGATTGCCACTTTAAAAAAACAGGAGAATTTTACCAAAATCTCTCACTTACTGATTCTCACATCTATTACATTTCCCCCCATGTGTACAAACAACTATTCTCTGCCAAAATGAACTATAATCAACACAAACTTAGTAGTTAAAGGTTTGTTAATGTTATTAAAAAACATTACTGAATCATTAAATAAATAAAAGAAATGCTTTAAAAAAACAACCTTGACATTAAAAAATTCAGCTCCAAATTTCAATGGTGCTGATGATATTATATTTTACCCAACCAAACATATGTGTATTGTAGTTTGGCATGGCACATTCTGTTAAACCACAATATTTATATTAATCATCTAACCTTGATCACCCAAACTATTGATTTATGTCCTCTAGAAGTCAAAAAATCTAAGAAATTCAACTTTGATGGTGCAGAATGTAATTGTTAAAGTATCTGACATATATTCAAATAAGTTTTTTTTTCCTTTCACGTTTGTAAAGAAAATTTGAAGTGTCAAAATTGTATATCTTGTGCTTATTATTAAATGCTAAATACCACAGTGTTTTGAGCTGCCTTGTGGCCATTGTACAGAAAACAGGTGTTCTGATAGATTATCAAGAGTGAGTCAGATGCCGTGTAGCACAGAATATTAATGAAGGTGCAAACACAAAAAACTGACTGGCTTTGTTCACATGAAGCTGAAACCTTTATCCTAGAATTCTTTAAGAACAACTAATAGAAAGGTCTTTATTTATCCTCCTTATTTATCATGAGTGTATAGCCATGAGTTCTTGCATGAAAAGCAATTAACTGATGTATCATTCTCTAACTAATACTGCAAATTAATAAGGCTGCTGATGCCAAACTCATATTTGATTAGAGAGAATCCCTGAAATGGAATAAAGCAGGAGGTTGAGTAATGCTGTAAACGGATTTATTAGGCTGAACTGCTTCATTGAAACGTTGTTGGTGCATATCATTGGTTCACATAACTTCAACTGAGCAAGACCATTTAGATTTGATTTGCTGATTGCTACATAAATCCGCGCTGCCACCTAGTTAAACCATGGGGCCTGCTCTGTGCAGCTGCTTTCCTTCCAGCTTGAGGTAGTGTGTCTGAGTGCATGAGTGGGAAGACCAATTACACACTTATGAGATAGGTCCTCCTACTCACACCATCCCTCTTCCACTATTTAAATCAGTGCTTGGCTTAATATGATTTGCCAGCTCTGGGTTACAGAATCTGCTTTGATATACTGTATATTGAGTAGAGGGATCTTATGCAGATTTATTCCAACTTCCCCTTCTGTACCCAGCCTCCCCCGAGCACAGGTGACATCAGGGAGCTTCACTGCAAGGGAGTTTTCCTTACTGATGGCCAACTCAGCCTCCTCTTGCAATCCTACTACTGTACATGCTTATGTTCATCGTTCGGTGCATGTGCAGTAAAATGGAAAGAGTATAAATGTCAGATTTTGAATTTGTTTTGTACTCAGTACTGGGGCACATGGCAGGACTGGTTAGAACTGGAGTGTATGAAACTAGGAGGTTGAATGATGCGTCTCTTCATTTAGCACCTTAAGGATACTGCGCATAAAGGAAAACAGAGTAGACACTAGGTTAAGGATATGTACAGTATTCCACCTGCAGGGACATTTTAACAGAGAAGGTGTGCAGTCTACAGGTGGGCCACTTCCTCACCATGACGCAATAGGCTATGATATTGTGCTGGAATCTACTGTGCTTGTGTAGGTCTCCGGAAACATGGCGCCCCATATTTCAGATATTAATTTTACTACTGTGCATATATTTTTTGCCGTGGCTGCAGTGCCCGGTGTGGGTCTCTGAAAAGGTAAGTATTAAAACATGGGTGCAGTTTGCACAGTGTGGGCCTCCCTGTTCCCAGGGGCCCGTGTGCACCGCACATATTGCATCCATTATAGAAACGCTAATAGCCACCTGGCAGTGGTAGCAATACTAACTGGTGCCTAGAACACGTGACTGCAGGTGGAGTTTCAGTGACAGGCTGGGATGAATCACTCCAATATACACAATAGGGATATGAGCTATCTGCCTTATAGATTGCAGTAGCAACAGTTCAGCATACATATGACTGCAGAGAGGGATAGAACTGCACCCAATTGTTTATTGCAGTTATGAGTAAACAGGATGTTAATGCAGAAAACAGACAGGTAGCACACATTGGAATTGCAGGTTAGGCGAAGACAGCACACTGGTATAACGGAGTAGTGCTAGATTACAACAGAGAGTGACTAAGATGTAATACACTGCAGAGATGATATAGTTCTGATCACTGGGCTGATTGTTGATAGTAACTGGAGATGGTGCACACTGCAGGAAACCACAGAGAACTGGAACAAATACAAAACAAAGGGCCTAATTCAGAGTTGATTGCAGCAGCAAATGTGTTAGCAGTTGGGCAAAACCATGTGCACTGCAGGGGGGCTGATATAACATGTGTAGAGAGAGTTGGATTTGGGTGGGGTGTGTTCAAACTGAAATCTAAATTGCAGTGTAAAAATAAAGCAGCAAGTATTTACCCTGCACAGAAACAAAATAACTAGTGATGAGCGGGTTCGGATCCTCGGGATCCGAACCCCCCCGAACTTCACCCATTTTACACGGCTCCGAGGTAGACTCGGATCCTCCCGCCTTGCTCGGTTAACCCGAGCGCGCCCGAACGTCATCATCCCGCGGTCAGATTCTCGCGAGATTCGTATTCTATATAAGGAGCCGTGCGTCACCGCCATTTTTCACTCGTGCATTGGAGATGATCGTGAGAGGACGTGGCTGGCGTCCTCTCAGTTTCTATGTTCAGTGGGCTGCAAATTGTGCTGCAAATATCTGTGCTCAGTGTGCTGCAAATATCTGTGCTCAGTGTGCTGCAAGTGCAAATATCTACGTTCTCTGCCTGAAAAACGCTCCATATCTGAATGTGCTCAGTGTGCTAATTGCTTTATTGTGGGGACTGGGGACCAGCAGTATTATATAGTAGGAGGACAGTGCAGAGTTTTGCTGACCAGTGACCAGTGACCACCAGTATTATACGTTCTCTGCCTGAAAAACGCTCCATATCTGTGCTGCATTGTAGTTTATAGTAGGAGGACAGTGCAGAATTTTGCTGACCACCAGTATAATTATATATATAGCAGTACGGTACAGTAGGCCACTGCTCTACCTACCTCTGTGTCGTCAAGTATACTATCCATCCATACCTGTGGTGCATTTCAGTTTTGCACAGTTTGTTGACCACCAGTATATAATATATAGCAGTACGGTACAGTAGGCCACTGCTCTACCTACCTCTGTGTCGTCAAGTATACTATCCATCCATACCTGTGGTGCATTTCAGTTTTGCACAGTTTGCTGACCACCAGTATATAATATATAGCAGTACGGTACAGTAGGCCACTGCTCTACCTACCTCTGTTTCGTCAAGTATACTATCCATCCATACCTGTGGTGCATTTCAGTTTTGCACAGTTTGCTGACCACCAGTATATACTATATAGCAGTACGGTACAGTAGGCCACTGCTCTACCTACCTCTGTGTCGTCAAGTATACTATTCATCCATACCTGTGGTGCATTTCAGTTTTGCACAGTTTGCTGACCACCAGTATATACTATATAGCAGTACGGAACAGTAGGCCATTGCATATAGTAGTAGGCCATTGCTATTGATATATTACTGACATATAATTCCACACATTAAAAAATGGAGAACAAAAATGTGGAGGGTAAAATAGGGAAAGATCAAGATCCACTTCCACCTCGTGCTGAAGCTGCTGCCACTAGTCATGGCCGAGACGATGAAATGCCATCAACGTCGTCTGCCAAGGCCGATGCCCAATGTCATAGTAGAGAGCATGTAAAATCCCAAAAAATAAAGCTCAGTAAAATGACCCAAAAATCTAAATCAAAATCGTCTGAGGAGAAGCGTAAACTTGCCAATGTGCCATTTACGACACGGAGTGGTAAGGAACGGCTGAGGGCCTGGCCTATGTTCAAGGCTAGTGGTTCAGCTTCACATGAGGATGGAAGCACTCATCCTCCTGCTAGAAAACTTAAAAGAGTAAAGATGGCAAAAGTACAGCAAAGCACCGTGCGTTCTTCTAAATCACAAATCCCCAAGGAGAGTCCAATTGTGTCGGTTGCGATGCCTGCACCTCTTTTTTCTTCCATTTTTCTTTGCATCATGTGCTGTTTGGGGACTATTTTTGGAAGTGCCATCCTGTCTGACACTGCAGTGCCACTCCTAGATGGGCCAGGTGTTTGTGTCGGGCACTTGGGTTGCTTAGCTTAGCCATCCAGCGACCTTGGTGCACCTCTTTTTTTTCTTTGCATCATGTGCTGTTTGGGGACTATTTTTTAAATCTGCCATCCTGTCTGACACTGCAGTGCCACTCCTAGATGGGCTAGGTGTTTGTGTCGGCCACTTGGGTTGCTTAGCTTAGTCACACAGCTACCTCATTGCGCCTCTTTTTTTCTTTGCATCATGTGCTGTTTGGGGACTATTTTTTAAATCTGCCATCCTGTCTGACACTGCAGTGCCACTCCTAGATGGGCCAGGTGTTTGTGTCGGCCACTTGGGTCGCTTAGCTTAGCCATCCAGCGACCTTGGTGCACCTCTTTTTTTCTTTGCATCATGTGCTGTTTGGGGACTATTTTTTAAATCTGCCATCCTGTCTGACACTGCAGTGCCACTCCTAGATGGGCCAGGTGTTTGTGTCGGCCACTTGGGTCGCTTAGCTTAGTCACACAGCTCCCTCATTGCGCCTCTTTTTTTCTTTGCATCATGTTCTGTTTAGGGACTATTTTTTAAATCCGCCATCCTGTCTGACACTGCAGTGCCACTCCTAGATGGGCCAGGTGTTTGTGTCGGCCACTTGGGTCGCTTAGCTTAGCCATCCAGCGACCTTGGTGCACCTCTTTTTTTCTTTGCATCATGTGCTGTTTGGGGACTATTTTTTAAATCTGCCATCCTGTCTGACACTGCAGTGCCACTCCTAGATGGGCCAGGTGTTTGTGTCGGCCACTTGGGTCGCTTAGCTTAGTCACACAGCTCCCTCATTGCGCCTCTTTTTTTCTTTGCATCATGTTCTGTTTAGGGACTATTTTTTAAATCTGCCATCCTGTCTGACACTGCAGTGCCACTCCTAGATGGGCCAGGTGTTTGTGTCGGCCACTTGGGTCGCTTAGCTTAGCCATCCAGCGACCTTGGTGCACCTCTTTTTTTTCTTTGCATCATGTGCTGTTTGGGGACTATTTTTTAAATCTGCCATCCTATCTGACACTGCAGTGCCACTCCTAGATGGGCCAGGTGTTTGTGTCGGCCACTTGGGTCGCTTAGCTTAGTCACACAGCTACCTCATTGCGCCTCTTTTTTTCTTTGCATCATGTGCTGTTTGGGGACTATTTTTTAAATCTGCCATCCTGTCTGACACTGCAGTGCCACTCCTAGATGGGCCAGGTGTTTGTGTCGGCCACTTGGGTCACTTAGCTTAGCCATCCAGCGACCTTGGTGCACCTCTTTTGTTCTTTGCATCATGAGCTGTTTGGGGACTATTTTTTAAATATGCCATCCTGTCTGACACTGCAGTGCCACTCCTAGATGGGCCAGGTGTTTGTGTCGGCCACTTGGGTCGCTTAGCTTAGTCATCCAGCTACCTCATTGCGCCTCTTTTTTTCTTTGCATCATGTGCTGTTTGGGGACAATTTTTTTGAAGTGCCATCCTTTCTGACACTGCAGTGCCACTCCTAGATGGGCCAGGTGTTTGTGTCGGCCACTTGGGTCGCTTAGCTTAGTCATCCAGCGACCTCGGTGTAAATTTTAGGACTAAAAATAATATTGTGAGGTGTGAGGTGTTCAGAATAGACTAAAAATGAGTGGAAATTATAGTTATTGAGGTTAATAATACTATTGGATCAAAATGACCCCCAAATTCTATGATTGAAGCTGTTTTTGAGGGGGGTTTTTGTAAAAAAAACACCCGAATCCAAAACACACCCGAATCCGACAAAAACATTTCAGGGAGGTTTTGCCAAAACGCGTCCGAATCCAAAACATGGCCGCTGAACCGAATCCAAAACCAAAACACAAAACCCGAAAAATTTCCGGTGCACATCACTAAAAATAACCCACCCAAATCTAACTATCTCTGCACATCTTATATCTGCCACACCTGCAGTGCACATGGTTTTGCCCAACTGCTTACAAATTTGCTGCTGCAATCAACTCTGAATTACCCCAAAGATCACAGCAGGAAGCACAAGAGTCAGATAGCATAGCTACTGACACAGGGACATTAGTGGATGACAATCTGTTTCTCAACAGTTATTTCTTAACTATCTTTTTCTCGCAAGGACTGGTCCAGTAACTTCAGTTTGATTCATTTTGATGATAAGTAAGTATATTGCATTGTGAGATACAGAAAATCTATTCTGTGGAAATTCCATTGATTCCCCAATTTATGATAGACATGCCCAATATCCAATAAACTTTTCTCTTCATTTATTGAAAACTTTGTATCTTATCTCTCCTCTTATCCAGTGATCTAACTCCACACACTTCCTCCTTTGGTCTCTCCCAGTGTATGTTATCTCCCATCCATCATGATAGACATGCTGTTAACATTGTTCTCCTAACACTGCACCAGATCCACCTTTTCTAACATGGCATTCTTGCTTTCTTATTATAACCTGCAATCATTTTGCATACCTTGCATCCCAATCCTGTACTTGCATCCAAATATGTATTTTAGCAAATATTCATCTCAGCTTCACATGTACTACCTATTTCTACTCACTCCCTCTTCATCCATTTGCTATCAGACTTCCGCTATTCACTCTCCATGACATTGCTCTCTCTTTATACATCTTCTCTAATTGAAGTAATATGCTCCTTAAGACTCCTGTACTACCTCTGCAGTAGACACTGAAATCATCTAACTCTGTTTCACTAACTAAGGATGGTATTTACCATGGGTGCACTGGATGTCGTTTCTATGGGGCCTGACTGCTACAGCTCATACTACATACACTACCTGCTTGGAGAGACTGTAATGCTCCCAGTCCCAACATCCCAGTGCAGGCCAGTGAGAGCCAAAACTAAAGTAGAAGTGGTAGCCAGCGTCAAATGGATTGGAGAGTTGTGTGAATTTTTTGAAGGTCACTGTGAGCTCCAGAGAGATCTAGTAAGGAAAATGTACAATAGGTGAAATCTGGAAGAAAACATAATTGAACCATGACCTGCAAGCAACAGGCATCCAGTCTATTCTATGTAACTCATCACACACCCTCTATTGTTCAGTGGAGCCCCCTGCCATTCTGGAATGCTTTTCTCATTTGTTAATCTGGCCCATCTAGTTTGTCAGATCTTCTCTGCATCCATTCTACATATCTGCTGTTTAAAACCCACCTTTACACATCCCTTGCCCACTATTTTTTCCTGGTCCTCTTTGGTGCCCATATAACATTCCACTTTCAGACAGAAACTAGGGCTTCAACCTGGCTTTTATCCAGCTTTTGGAACACAGGTTGGATTCCCGTCTCAAATCAGTACCCCCTTTCACACAAGAGATGACATTCTTGGGGAAAGTATTTGACTACAGGAATTTGCCGGGGAAAGCCGGCTTAACCTGGTTCCTTTCTCTGTGTGAAAACGTATTTGGAAATACCAGGAATCATTGTATATTGCTACATATGTACAGTACAATACTTATGGCCTGAAATATATGTGTACTTTATATGTTTACAATGTGGTGCATAATGTGATCTGGGGGCACTGCACTGTGGCATAATATGAACTGTCGGCACTGTGCAGCATATTGTTGACTATGGACATTTTGTGGCATAATGTGTATTAGGGACACAACAATGTGGCAGAAAGTGAACTACTATGAGGAACAGAATAAACGGGGCACTGAATGAACCATGACACTACCACAGGGCATAAAATCAATAAAAAACCGTGCTGTCTCTCTAGAACAGGAGTGTCAAACTCATAGCCCGCAGGCCATATGCAGCACCTGTTGCATATTTTTGCAGCCCATGGGCAGAGGTTAACTTGGGGTGGAACTGCGCCCCCAGCACTCCGCCTTTGCCCACCCATGGTGACATTGCTCCACTGTCTGTAGCGCCCACCGGCACCCATAGACTGAGTAATGGCCAGCGGCAGGAAGCCACGGAGCCCTGACAGACAGCCAAAGCACTGACCCCTGAAGCAGCATGCCCACGAAGAAGCATCCTGCTAATGTAAGTATCTTCGGTATGCTTCATAGGGGATGGGGGTGCAATGCGGGCATTATGTGTATCAGGCACTATACTGGGGGACATTATGTGAAATGGCAGTATACTGGGATACATTATGTGTAACTGGCACTATACAGGGGGCATTACGTGTAACTAACACTATGGTGGGGGCATAAAAAAAAATATTCCAAAATATGGAGTAATCCATTATCCAAAATGCTTCTGGCCCCAAGCATTTTGGATAAGGGAAACTTGACCTGTATATTATATGTATGTGTATATATATATATATATATATATACAGTACATCCAGAAAGTATTCACAGCGCTTCACTTTTTCAACATTTTGTTATGTTACAGCCTTATTCCAAAATGGAATAAATTCATTTTTACCCTCAAAATTCTACACACAATACCCCATAAGAACAATGTGAAAAAAAGTTTTTTTTGTGATCTTTGCTAAATTATTAAAAAGAAAAGACTAAGAAATCACATGTACATAAGTATTCACAGCCTTTGCCATGAAGCTCAGAATTGAGCACAGGTGCATCCTGTTTCCACTGATCATCCTTGCGATGTTCCTACAGCTTAATCGGAGTCCACCTGTGGTAAATATAGTTGATTGGACATGATTTGGAATGGCACACACCTGTGCCATTCCTGTGCCATAAGGTCCCACAGTTGACAGTGCATGTCTGAGCACAAACCAAGCATGAAGTCAAAGGAATTGTCTGTAAACCTCCGAGACAGGATTGTCTCAAGGCACAAATCTGGGGAAGGGTACAGAAAAATATCCTCTGCTTTGAAGGTCCCAATGAGCACAGTGGCCTCCATCATCCCATAAATTGAAGTTCTGTATCACCAGGACTCTCCCTTCAGCTGGCAGGCCATCTAAACTGAGGGCCCTAGTCAAGGAGGTGACCAAGAACCCAATAGTCACTCCGTCAGAGCTACAGCATTCCTCTGTGGAGACAGGACAACCTTTCAGAAGGACAACCATCTCTGCAGCAATCCACCAATCAGGCCTGTATGGTAGAGTGGCCAGATGGAAGCCACTCTTCAGTAAAAATCACATGGCAGCCCACCTGGAGTTTGCCACAATGCACCTGAAGGACTCTCAGACCATGAGAAACAAAATTCTCTGGTCTGATGAGACAAAGATTGAACTCTTTGGCATGAATGCCAGGTGTCATGTTTGGAGGAAACTGGGCACCGCTCATCACCAGGCCAATACTATCCCTACAGTGAAGCATGGGGGTGCCAGCATTATGCTGTGGGGATGTTTTTCAGTGGCAGGAACTGGGAGACTAGTCAGGATAGAGGGAAAGCTGAATGCAGCAATGTACAGAGACATCCTGGATGGAAACCTGCTACAAAGCGCTCTTGACCTTAGACTGGGGTGATGGTTCATCTTTCATCAGGACAATGAGCCTAAGCACACAGCCAAGATATCAAAGGAGTGGCTTCAGGACAACTCTTTGAATGTCCTTGAGTGGCCCAGCAAGAGCCTAGACTTGAATCTGATTGAACATCTCTGGAGAGATCTGAAAATAGCTGTGCACCGACAATTCCCATCCAACCTGATGGAGCTTGAGAGGTGCTGCAAAGAGGAATGGGCAAAACTGCCCAAAGATAAGTGTGCCAAGCTTGTGGCATCATATTCAAAAAGAGTTGAGGCTGTAATTGCTACCAAAGGTGCATCAACAAAGATTTAGTTTTTTTATTTGTAATAAATTTGCACAAATCTCAATAAAACTTTTTCACGTTGCCATTATGTGGTATTGTGTGTAGAATTTTGAGGAAAAAATTAATTTATTCTATTTGAAATAAGGCTGTATCATAACTAGAGATGTGCACCGGCCATTTTTCGGGTTATGTGTTTTGGTTTTGGATTCGGTTCCGCGGCCGTGTTTTGGATTCAGACGCATTTTGGCAAAACCTCCCTGAAATTTTTTTGTCGGATTCGGGTGTGTTTTGGATTCGGGTGTTTTTAAAAAAAAAAACCTCAAAAACAGCTTAAATCATAGAATTTGGGGGTAATTTTGATCCTATAGTATTATTAACCTCAATAACCACAATTTCCACTAATTTCCAGTCTATTTTGAACACCTCACAATACTATTTTTAGTCATAAAATTTGCACCGAGGTCGCTTGATGACTAAGCAAAGCGACCCAAGAGGGCGGCACAAACACCTGGCCCATCTAGGAGGGGCACTGCAGTGTCAGACAGGATGGCACTTAAAAAAATTGGCCCCAAACAGCACATGATGCAAAGAAAAGAGAAAAAGAGGTGCACTGTGGTCGCTGGATGGCTAAGCTAAGCGACACAAACATCTCAAAATCACAGGAATTATTTGTTCAAATCAATGGTATTATTGGTCCAAATCACTGGAAGAAAATGACAAAATCATTGGAATTATTCGTTCTAATCAATGGTATTATTGGTCCAAATCACTGGAAGAAAATGACAATCACTGGAATTATTCGTTCTGATCAATGGTATTATTGGTCCAAATCACTGGAAGAAAATGACAAAATCACTGGAATTATTCGTTCTAATCAATGGTATTATTGGTCCAAATCACTGGAAGAAAATGACAAAATCACTGGAATTATTCGTTCTAATCAATGGTATTATTGGTCCAAATCACTGGAAGAAAATGACAATCACTGGAATTATTCGTTCTAATCAATGGTATTATTGGTCCAAATCACTGGAAGAAAATGACAAAATCACTGGAATTATTCATTCTGATACATGGTATTATTGGTCCAAATCACTGGAAGAAAATGACAATCACTGGAATTATTCGTTCTGATCAATGGTATTATTGGTCCAAATCACTGGAAGAAAATGACAAAATCACTGGAATTATTCGTTCTAATCAATGGTATTATTGGTCCAAATCACTGGAAGAAAATGACAAAATCACTGGAATTATTCGTTCTAATCAATGGTATTATTGGTCCAAATCACTGGAAGAAAATAACAAAATCACTGGAATTATTCGTTCTAATCAATGGTATTATTGGTCCAAATCACTGGAAGAAAATGACAAAATCACTGGAATTATTTGTTCTAATCAATGGTATTATTGGTCCAAATCACTGGAAGAAAATGGAATGGATGGATACTTGCAGTGACACAGAGCTGCAAGATACAGCAATGGCCTACTGTACAACTATATACTGTTAGTCACCAAAATGCTGCACTGTAATACTAGAAGCTATAGAAAAGTATATATATTATTGTATATATCAGTACAGACAGAGCGGTGTAACTGTGACCCATGTGTCCTGACAAGCAGTATAGAAGCTATAGAAAATAAGAAAAGTATATATATTATTGTATATATTAGTACAGACGGAGCGGTGTCCTGACAAGCAGTATAGAAGCTATAGAAAAGTATATATAATATTACTGTATATCAGTACAGAGCGGTGTAACTGTGACCCATGTGTCCTGACAAGCAGTATAGAAGCTATAGAAAAGTATATATATTATTGTATATATCAGTACAGAGCTGTGTAACTGTGACCCATGTGTGTCCTGACAAGCAGTATAGAAGCTATAGAAAAGTATATATTATATACTGGTGGTCCCCAGTCCCCACAATGCAGCACACTGATCAGATATTTGCAGCACACTGAACACAGATATGGAGCGTTTTCAGGCAGAGAACGTAGATATTTTCAGCACACTGAGCACAGATTATTTGCAGCACACTGAGCACAGATATTTTCAGCACACTGAGCACAGATTACGGAGCTTTTCAGGGAGAGAACGCTGCCACGTCCTCTCCGTTCAATCTCCAAAGCACGAGTGAAAATGGCGGCGACGCGCAGCTCCTTATATAGAATACGAATCTCGCGAGAATCCGACAGCGGGATGATGACGTTCGGGCGCGTTCTGGTTAACCAAGCAAGGCGGGAAGGTCCGAGGCTGCCTCGGAACCGCGTAACATGGGTGAAGTTCGGGGGGGGGGGGGTCGGATCCCGAGGAACCGAACCCGCTCATCTCTAATCATAACAAAATGTGGAAAAAGTGAAGCGCTGTGAATGCTTTCCGGATGCACTGTTTGTGTGTATATATATATATATATATATATATATATATATATATATATTTATATATGTATTACACAGAAATATCCTTATCTTGCACTCACAGAAACAGCAGCACTACAGGTGAGATCTCCATTGCCAAATCTCAAAATTACATAAGATACAAAAAACAAATCCTGAGCGCGCTCTGTTGAGTGTATAGATTTGACGGAAGTCCTTCCTAGTGGATATATCTTATACAATGGGAAACTAAATTTCTTGGGTTCCAGCAATGGATTACCCCTCACCAGAAAGTCACCCAAACAAATGGCTCAAGTCCAATTAGAATAAAAATATTTAATACAGAGGTAATCATAAAAGAGTCTTTAACATAAGATCTTGCAAAATGTTATACATAAGAGTTATTTTTTTATTTTTTAATAGCTCGGTCAATGAAAAATCCAGTAAGCGATGTAGATGTATAGACTCCCTCACCTTAACAAGGTGTAAGCTCGGCAAAGGGAGTATTTTCACCAACTGGATCACTGACTAATGACTGATAAACCCAACGCATTTCGTCTGTTTGACATCATCAGGGGTAACGAAAAAATTGTGGAAACAGATATAACATCTGTAATTCTGCATAAAAGATGTTATAAACAACCTTTATATATAATTAGACTCATTGCATAAAAAAGGGGAAATACTCCTTTAAAAAGTGGCTTCATAATCAGACTCTACTGAATCCGCCTGAACATATGAATTAGTTCGGTGTACTAAATTAGAATGTTTTAAAAGTACAATGATGTATCAAATGGTATATCCAGAGACAGGGTCAATAATTGTTATAAATACTGGAACTCCCAAAAAGGACCCACAGTTGTATCCAGAGGATTTCCTAAACTGCAACCATGTGCGTGGAAGTTTCAGAACTCTGTAAAACTCTTTCTTTTTCTTGCAAGCCTGCACAAGACTTACAGTAGACCTTGATAATTCGGCCCAGTTGGGTTTTTGAGTCTGACATGTATGCTGTAGAAGCAGACCCTAGTTACGTCCCTGATTAATCATAACATTTACACAAGCAACTTCATAAATGCCAGTAGTTTGAGAGATTCAGATTGTGGAGAACAGTGCATACACTTTTTTTTATGTGGAGAAAATACACTTTGCAGAGGTTATTTACTCCCTTGTTGTTGTGTTTTTAAAAGGCACCATGCAATACATTCAGAACTTGTTCATGTACATCTTAATGTTTAAAAGATTTTGTAGTCTTCAATATGTTTTCCACAATATATAATTTCCTCTCACTGCTTCTGAAACTTGTACAATTTTTATGTCATTTGTTAAATAGGGAAATAAGATTACGCAAGTCCTACTAGTTGTTATGTAATAATTTAGCACATTTTCAAATAATGTTCATTTCCAACATAGATAGATAATGAGTTTAGTGTAGGGTGAAAACATCTCATAATTGCTTGGCAGTCTCAAACAAAATGCAGAACTGTCTGCACAATATTATCTTTAATTTAAAAGCTTTCTGAACTGTAAACATAAATCAGTATGTCAGGCTGTGATGACAAATGAGTAGATTCACATTTTTAAAGTAATGATAATGTACTTTCATGGTGTATGGTAATCAGGCAAGTCTACGTCACAAAACAAACATAGGACACAAAGATGGGAAGCGTATGTGCCTTTAAACAAATAAATAATAAAATAATTTTTCTGTAATTACTGCTAATCAGTTGTGGCTCTTGCCCGTGGGGGACCTTACATTGCATGGGGGAAGATAAGGAGTGGTGGTAAACACAAACATACCTGCAATGTATACTTGCCGACCTGGCTTCCAGGTCAGTGCATAGGGGGCGTGATCAGCAGATGCTGGGCTTTCCGGGGGCGTGGTTGGCTGGACGGTGGGCATGCTGGTGCTGTGTATCACAGCTGACGCTGCACTGAGGACACTGCACTCAGCTTGTCCTTCCTCTATAAGCCCACCATCAGATTACCATTGACTAGTTTCAGAAGGGGGTGAGCTTATAGAAGAAGGAGAAGTTGAGTGCTGCGTCCCGAGTGCAGCGGCGGTAGCTGTGCTACACAGGTGCTGCTGATCCCCGGGGGTCAGGCAGCCAGCACATATATTACATACAACATTACAGGTTATATGTGTTCACTGGCCCCCCCATGCAATGTGTGGTCTGCTATGCGCTGCAGCCGCTACTGCTATTAATACAATAGTTAGTGATATAAAGGAGAGAGAAAAGTATAAGCTACAAGATAAAAATAAGTCAAAATAGTGAAAGTACTCTTTTCCCTAAATAAAGTGGACTTCCATCTTACACTGTACACAACAGCTACAACTGTAACTACTGGCTAAGGGCACCCCGGACACAGGGCCTAATTCAGAACTGATCACTGCTGTGTGTTTTAGCACAGCAGCTGATCAGGTCTGAACTGCGCATGCACCGGTGCAGCAGTGCGCTGGCGCATTCCAGACAGTCGATGGCCATCTCAGCCCTGCAAGGCAGTCGCTGGGTGGGAGGGGGCGGCCCACTGACATTTGGCCCCCATTTTAGGGTAGCAGTCCGGACAACGCAGGCGTGCCCGGTCCATGACGTCACACGCAGCCGTTGCGACCCAGACAGTGATGAGTAGCTCCCTGCCAGCGCGCAGGAGCTGCACTGGTAGGGAGCTACTCCTCAGGTGCAAAATCATCGCCACCGTGTGTTGCTTTTGTTCTTGTGCTGGGGGGTAGGGCCTGCGAGGCGGACTAGCCCTGTGCTGGGCATCCCCCCGCATGTTTGTGTGACTGATCGTAGCCATGCAAAAATTAGCACATCTACGATCAGGTCTGAATTAGACCCAGACTGAGCTATTTTTATTATTGTACTTCAGGGCTGATGTACTGTAGAAATGTGATCAACACACTTGATGGACCCGACAGCTGTAGCTCAGTTGTACTGTTTGGCTCTATCTGCGTGTCTACCCCTATAACCTTTAATTCATTCAATGTACGTACAGAGCCATTCATTTCTCCCTAGCTTACAGTATGTCACTTTATCCAATTGTGACTTACAGTAAAGTTGAATTAAAAACCCAAGTTCTATTGTTATTCAGGACATCTCAAAAAATACCATAATTATCTTTCCAACATGCCATGCCCTCTGCTCTGATTTATACCCTAGTCTGAATTTAAGAGCAAAATAATACTTTTTACCTTGCCAATATTTTGCTGTTAATATTTACCAAATTTGATCTAGTTTGCTGTTATCGTCAGTTTACTTCTATCTTCTGAACTGCTTCTAATTGTTGTTACATTTCCCAGCCAATGCTAGTTCCTCAGTTATTCAGAATAATATTTTAAATGCTATCTCTAGCAATGGTGGATTTGAGCTCACTAAACCTAGTAAACTGTACAAACTGCCAAGACTTGAAAACCTGCTGTTTAGTATATTAATCCCAAAGTCTTCTGCTTGTGAAGAGATGTACCATCTCACGTGTAGAAATCTGTTAATATGCATAAAAAACATGATGGCTTTAATAAAAATGATGCATGATACAGACAAGGTAAAAAAACGCATAATCTGAGCTTCCTTACTTTGTTGTGTACTAGGCTGGTCATTCGTATTTTCATAAATTTTGTTCAAAACTTACACATTTATTAATTTAATATTATTGAGTATATTACACAAAAAAGTCAGATCTATTCTAGAAAAGTATTCTACAGTATGTATGGGGGTGACAGAATGGTTTGATTTAGCAGACGGATTAGATAGATAGATAGATAGATAGATAGATAGATAGATAGATAGATAGATAGATAGTTAGATAGATAGATAATTAAACACAGATACAAAGTTACATATGCCAATAAGGCACATCAAGTTATACAAGCAAATAAACAAAAACAATAAAATACACAGAGAAACAATGTTAAAAAACAGATAGATAGATAGATAGATAGATAGATAGATAGATAGATAGATAGATAATTAATTAACACAGATACAAAGTTACATATGCCAATAAGGCACATCAAGTTATACAAGCAAATAAACAAAAACAATAAAAATACACAGAGGAACAATGTTCAAAAACAATAGTATTTGAAGTTGAAGCATAACAAAAATATCCATTTTGACTCATAGTGTTTGTAAGAGTAGTTTGTCACAATTACCACCTCTGATAGAGGTGGCACGTGATCAATTACACTGTGACGAACAGAAGATAGACTGTGTTTTGCAAGTGCAAAATGTCTTGCAACTACTTGCTGTAACCTCTGAAACATAGAAATAAAGAAGTTATTTTTAAAAAGACTCCAAGTGCTGCCTGCTATCTCTATGGGCATACCTTTACTACTTTACTACTGAGGAGGACTAATTGAAGATTGTTTTGACAGACAGTACCACAAAATTAAAGTGACATGTCATCTAAAAATGTATAAAAGAAGTAAGAAGAACACAAAGCAAAAATAGTCACAATCATTTAAAGCTGTTCAAGAAACAAAATCCTAAGGAACAAAAAAACAACCACCAGACAGTAAATATACAAAAAATATCTATAAAGTTGTAGTAATTAAATATAATTTAAATAGGAAAAATTATTATTTTAAGTAAAGCTACTGTCAAAATCTGTTCATTGCTAACTTCCCCTACATCAGAAACTAAATAAAATACTTGTAAAGATAAAAATGCTATATTAAACCTAAAATTGCAAAAAATATATCAATTTATACTACAGTGAAATAACTTAAAATAAATACATTGGACACTCGAAATGTGTGGCAGGTTTAACAGATCAGATTCCCTGAGAGTGTCACCACACCCAATACAAATACTCAACCAAACTGGATAGGGGATTTACACCTGTATAAGCGCCACAAAAATAGATTGGACAAACAAAATTAATTTAAATAAAGCTCAATATTTCCACAGATCAAAATTGGAAAATGGGTGGGATGGAGGATAGGTTAAAGCAGAAGGGAGCATACCCCTAGTCACAGAAAAGCCCCAAGACTGACGTGCACAAAGGTATCTTTATTCTTATCAATCCCCTGTTTAGTCTTTACCAAATGGCTGGAGAGAGCTTTAATTGGAAGAATTCGTATTCAACAATACTACCCATTGTCTCCTTCATTTTGATTTCTTTTTCCACATGTTCTCTGGGACTGAGATACATCGTGTCGAGACAGTGAACAAGCTAAAAGAATAGAATAGGACTTCTGTAAAAAATACACAAGGAATGTATAATATTTAATTAATTAATTGTTTGTCCAATCTATTTTTGTGGCACTTATACAGGTGTAAATTCCCTATCCAGTTTGGTATAGCGAAATAACTGTATGACTACTTGGTACTGTTGGAACAATGAGATTAATAAGGGCACAGTTTTGGCTTACATTAGTCATAGGGTAGGGTAAGGGGAGTGGCTCTGAGAGGAGTCTTCACCAGGGTGAAAGAAAGCCTAGTTTCACTTTCAGTAATCATATGACACTACTACGTACGGTACAGAATAATAGCTAAGTCATGAGCGCTAATTAAGCATAAATTTGACATTGTAAAAAACATACGGTTTAATGACAGTCCAGCAAGAACAAGAGACCTTAATCTTGCCTTATTTCTTACTTGAAGTCACGGGAGGTTCTTTCTTTAAATCTCTGTTTTGAATGAGAAATGTGTAGGGACCAACTAGTGGTGTTCTGGCTAGCTGCAGCTGTGGTGGCTTGTGATGATGTCAGGTGCCACTCACATGATGATCTCCAGATGTTCCAGATAGCATGCTGCTGCTTGCCCGCTGCCTCAAGGGGTTTCAGAGATGAGGGCTAATTTCTCAACCAAAGCATTTTGGAGCTATTTGCTACTTTATCATCCTTATGAAAGTAGGCAGCAGCTACAAGATGCACTGGAGCAAACACACTAGACATCGGGCAAGCACTCTATCAGGAACAGCTGGAGATCATCACATGAGCAGCGCCTGACGTCATCGCTAGCCATGGAAGTGGCCGCAGCTAGCCAGGACGACCACTGTTGGACCCTACACATCTCATCAAAAATGGAGATTTACAGGAGGATCTCCTGTGACATCAAGTTAGAGATAGGGTAGATCAGGGTCTTTTATTATTGCTGGATAGTTATTTACCTGACCTGCTGAATGCCCCACACTTATTCTCAAAAGAGCTATAAACATTAGCATTCCACTGTTTTATTACGCTCTACGTATTTTTTTTACAATTTCAAATTTGTGCTTAATTTCATTTTTATTTACTTTTACATATTAGCATTCGTTACTTAACCATTCACCAGTGACAACATAAACTAAGCAGCTACCACATACATAGCGCAAATTGCTTTAATATAGCTTTATAAGGTACAGAATAAGCCAGTTACAATAAGGAGGAGAGCCAATGAAGGAAGCCGGGGGTGGGGTCACACATTTGAACAGCAAAGGGGTGTGACTGTGTGCTGCTGTACAGTGGCAATAGTTGGGGTGCCCATGCATCTGCCACTGTCCAGTCCGCTCTTCTCAGAGGTCATATTCAATTTCCAGAGGTACATCTGGAAGCAGGCCAGTCCAATTGCCTGGGGAGCTGTCCGGTTTTGTTAAAAAATCAAACACACCCAAACTTTTTCACTTTTAGGGATCCGAGATGATAGAGTCCCAAGTTGGGTCTTCCCTCTTGTTTGGAACTCGGATTTAAAAGCCGAATCTGAGCTTTTGGATTGCATGTAAGTCCCTCCCTCATGATTTCAGGTGCCATTTCACTCAGGAAAGTCAGGTGGACAAAACTGAAAGTTGATGTTACTAATATTAATAATACTATAGGAACAAAAACAAGGTACAGTTACATGATTGCAGATGTTTTAATATATTTTCACACATTTTTAAAGAAACCTAAGTTACATAGTTAATGAGGTTGAAAAAAAAACAAAATATCCATCGAGTTCAACCTGTATTATAACATTTTAATTAATTTAAATGCTGTATCCTTGGATATTTCTTTCAGTTAGGAATTTATGTAATCCATTTTTAAACTTATTGACTGAGTCTACCATTACTACCTTCTCTGGCAGAGAATTCCGAATCCTTACTGCCCTTACTGGGAATAACCCTTTCCTTCTTTGTGTATGAAAATTTTTCTCTTCTAACTAAAGAGGGTGTCCACGTGTCCTGTGTAGTGTTTTTTTGATAAACAAATTGCCTGATAAATCCTTGTATTGTCCCTTTCTATATTTATAAATATTAATAATGTCCCCCCTCAGCCGCCTCTCATCTACTATAAACATATCTAACCTTGTAAGTCTTTCCTCATAATACAGTGCCTTTAACCCCTTAACCAGTTTGGTGGCTCGCACCTGAACCCTTTCAAGTTCCAAGATATCTTTTTAATAGTGTGGTGCCCAGAACTGTACACAATATTTCAGGTGCGGCCATACCAATGATTTATACAGTGGCAGGATTACACTTTCATCCCTTGTCTCCTGTCCACATTTTATGTTGCTGCATTTTTACATTGTGTGCTGCTACTAAGTCTATCATCGGTGAGCACACCCAAATCTTTTTCAACTACCGTTACCCCTACATTTTCCCAATTTAATTTATAGGCTGCCCGATTGTTCTTTGTCCGAAAGCGCATAACATTTTTCTATATTGAACCTCATTCTCCATTTGCTTGCCCAAACCTCCAGTTTAGATAAGTCATAGACTCAACATCCATGTATGAATTAATCATGCTACACAGTTTAGTATCGTCTGCATGGGGGTCTACACATTTCTTAGATATACTGTATATTTTGCCCAAGTCTGTATTCATTGTATGTATACCTGTTTCTGTTTTTAATATTTTGCTAATTTGTATGTATCTCCAAAGATTATGTTACTTTAAAAAGACAACTGGTATATAATTGAAACGGCACATAGTGGAATGTAATTAAAAAGTTATAGATTAACATAAGTCAAGATATTATTGACAACAAAACCAAAGCAGCATAAACTCTGATTCTTCACAGAAATCATCATTATTCTTTCTTTAACTGAGACTATTATCTTATCACTACTTAGAATTTGATGGAATACAACACAAAATATGATTGGCAGATTGTTAATATGTGTTCTTACAATGGAAAGGTGGTTACATTTCTGCCATTATTTCTTTCTTGTGCGTTAATTGCATTGTTTTTATATCAAACATTCACTGGCACGTCACCATGTACAAATTACTAAATCAACTTTGTTCTAAATTAGCTTAGCCTTTTGCTTCACTGATGTATAATTATATCCACTAATTGTGTTAATTAAAAAAGAGGTTGGCAGCATGGTGTTGCTATGCACAAGAATAAGGTAGAATGCACTTTTAAGTACACAGAACTTCAAGAAACAAACAATATAACAAATAAATGAATGATAAATGTTTACAGGAAGTCTTCAAAAAAATGTATGGTTTACCAACATGCTTTAATCTTCATTAATAAAGGGCATTTTTAATCTTTACCTGGGTTGTCTATCTATCTATCTATCTATCTATCTATCTATCTATCTATCTATCTATCTATCTATCTATCTACAGCAAATGGTGATAGGGACGGGCCCTGCATGAGAGGAATGATCAATGACGAGGCAGCCCCACACTAACCTCCGCGCTCTTCTCGCTCAGCAAAGACAGGAATTGTGTTTACGTTTACTTCCTGCCTGAGGATGAGCTGCTGGGCACAGACAGAGAGAACCGCGGTGGGAGCAGCAGCTGCAGGACCTTCCCCAGCCACCACACACTGACAGCATTGGACACAACAATGAGGTAAGAGCTGGCTGAGGGGGAATCAGAGGCAAGGAAAGTGGGTGCTAAAGGGCTGATACAACTACTATGGGGGGGAGGAGGGAGGCAGAAACATGGAGAGTGGGGGCTCAGGGGGCTGTTGACACTGCAATGGGGGAAGAGGGAAGCAGAGACATGGGGATTTTTTTTTACTCATTTATCATTAAACCCTACGGCAGTGCTTGCTGTTTCTTCTCCCATATATATTTAGTATATACAGCACTCATTATACTCACTGGTGTAACTAGAAAGTTTTATCCCCCAAACCAAAACATTCTCTGGCACCCCCCCACCCATAATTGCCACTAGAAAAGTGATGAATCTGCTCACTTTCCTGAAATGAGCGTGGCTTTGCTTAAAGGGGCATGGCATTGCAGGAAAAGACTACCTTATACCCCGGTTTTGCAACCTGCATGCCCAGACGTTGGCCACCACAGGAAAAAAAATAATCCTGATTCATGCCCCTTACAATATTTGTAATTTTTCCTCCTTATAGTAATGCCCAGTACACATTATGCCACATACTGCAATGGCCCTTAGACATTATGCCACGCACAGTAATGCCCATTACACAATATGCCACACACCATAATGCCTGTGACACATTATGCAATGTATTGCAATGCCGTAATACATTATGTTACACACTGCAATGCCCCTGAGACATTATAGCACATACAATGCCTGTGATAGGAGTACACCACACACCGTCATGTCTGTGACACATTATGACTAGTGATGTGCACCGGAAATTTTTCGGGTTTTGTATTTTGGTTTTGGGTTCGGTTCCGCAGCCGTGTTTTGGGTTCGAACGCGTTTTGGCAAAACCTCACCGAATTTTTTTTGTCGGATTCAGGTGTGTTTTGGATTCGGGTGTTTTTTTCAAAAAACCCTAAAAAACAGCTTAAATCATAGAATTTGGGGGTCATTTTGATTCCATAGTATTATTAACCTCAATAACCATAATTTCCACTCATTTTCAGTCTATTCTGAACACCTCACACCTCACAATATTATTTTTAGTCCTAAAATTTGCACTGAGGTAGCTGAGTGACTAAGCTAAGCGACCCAAGTGGCCGACACAAACACTTGGCCCATCTAGGAGTGGCACTGCAGTGTCAGACAGGATGGCACTTGAAAAAAATATTTCCCAAACAGCACATGACGCAAAGAAAAAAAGAGGCGCACCAAGGTCGCTGTGTGACTAAGCTAAGCGACACAAGTGGCCGACACAAACACCTGGCCCATCTAGGAGTGGCACTGCAGTGTCACGCAGGATGGCCCTTCAAAAAAATACTCCCCAAACAGCACATGACGCAAAGAAAAATGAAAGAAAAAAGAGGTGCAAGATGGAATTGTCCTTGGGCCCTCCCACCCACCCTTATGTTGTATAAACAGGACATGCACACTTTAATGAACCCATCATTTCAGCGACAGGGTCTGCCACACGACTGTGACTGAAATGACTGGTTGGTTTGGGCCCCCACCAAAAAAGAAGCAATCAATCTCTCCTTGCACAAACTGGCTCTACAGAGGCAAGATGTCCACCTCCTCCTCATCGTCCGATTCCTCACCCCTTTCACTGTGTACATCCCCCTCCTCACAGATTATTAATTCGTCCCCACTGGACTCCACCATCTCAGGTCCCCGTGTACTTTCTGGAGGCAATTGCTGCTGGTGAATGTCTCCATGGAGGAATTGATTATAATTCATTTTAATGAACATCATCTTCTCCACATTTTCTGGAAGTAACCTCGTACGCCGATTGCTGACAAGGTGAGCGGCGGCACTAAACACTCTTTCGGAGTACACACTGGAGGGAGGGCAACTTATGTAGAATAAAGCCAGTTTGTGCAAGGGCCTCCAAATTGCCTCTTTTTCCTGCCAGTATAAGTACGGACTGTCTGACGTGCCTACTTGGATGCGGTCACTCATATAATCCTCCACCATTCTTTCAATGGTGAGAGAATCATATGCAGTGACAGTAGACGACATGTCAGTAATCGTTGGCAGGTCCTTCAGTCCAGACCAGATGTCAGCATCAGCAGTCGCTCCAGACTGCCCTGCATCACCGCCAGTGGGTGGGCTCGGAATTCGTAGCCTTTTCCTCGCACCCCCAGTTGCGGGAGAATGTGAAGGAGGAGATGTTGACGGGTCGCGTTCCGCTTGACTTGACAATTTTCTCACCAGCAGGTCTTTGAACCTCTGCAGACTTGTGTCTGCCGGAAAGAGAGATCCAACGTAGGTTTTAAATCTAGGATCGAGCACGGTGGCCAAAATGTAGTGCTCTGATTTCAACAGATTGACCACCCGTGAATCCTTGTTAAGCGAATTAAGGGCTCCATCCACAAGTCCCACATGCCTAGCGGAATCGCTCAGTGTTAGCTCCTCCTTCAATGTCTCCAGCTTCTTCTGCAAAAGCCTGATGAGGGGAATGACCTGACTCAGGCTGGCAGTGTCTGAACTGACTTCACGTGTGGCAAGTTCAAAAGGTTGCAGAACCTTGCACAACGTTGAAATCATTCTCCACTGCGCTTGAGACAGGTGCATTCCACCTCCTTTGCCTATATCATGGGCAGATGTATAGGCTTGAATGGCCTTTTGCTGCTCCTCCATCCTCTGAAGCATATAGAGGGTTGAATTCCACCTCGTTACCACCTCTTGCTTCAGATGATGGCAGGGCAGGTTCAGGTGTTTTTGGTGGTGCTCCAGTCTTCTGTATGCGGTGCCTGTATGCCGAAAGTGGCCCGCAATTCTTCTGGCCACCGACAGCATCTCTTGCACGCCCCTGTCGTTTTTTAAATAATTCTGCACCACCAAATTCAAGGTATGTGCAAAACATGGGACGTGCTGGAATTTGCCCAGATGTAATGCACGCACAATATTGCTGGCGTTGTCCGATGCCACAAATCCCCAGGAGAGTCCAATTGGGGTAAGCCATTCTGCGATGATCTTCCTCAGTTGCCGTAAGAGGTTTTCAGCTGTGTGCGTATTCTGGAAAGCGGTGATACAAAGCGTAGCCTGCCTAGGAAAGAGTTGGCGTTTGCGAGATGCTGCTACTGGTGCCGCCGCTGCTGTTCTTGCAGCGGGAGGCAATACATCTACCCAGTGGGCTGTCACAGTCATATAGTCCTGAGTCTGCCCTGCTCCACTTGTCCACATGTCCATTGTTAAGTGGACATTGGGTACAACTGCATTTTTTAGGACACTGGTGAGTCATTTTCTGATGTCCGTGTACATTCTCGGTATCGCCTGCCTAGAGAAGTGGAACCTAGATGGTATTTGGTAATGGGGGCACACTACCTCAAGCAATTCTCTAGTTCCCCGTGAACTAACGGCGGATACTGGACGCACGTCTAACACCAACATAGTTGTCAAGGCCTGAGTTATCCGCTTTGCAACAGGATGACTGCTGTGATATTTCATCTTCCTCGCAAAGGACTGTTGGACAGTCAATTGCTTACTGAAAGTAGTACAAGTGGTCTTCCGACTTCCCCTCTGGGATGACGATCGACTCCCAGCAGCAACAACAGCAGCGCCAGCAGCAGTAGGCGTTACACTCAAGGATGCATCGGAGGAATCCCAGGCAGGAGAGGACTCGTCAGACTTGCCAGTGACATGGCCTGCAGGACTATTTGCTTTCCTGGGTAAGGAGGAAATTGACACTGAGGGAGTTGGTGGTGTGGTTTGCGGGAGCTTGGTTACAAGAGGAAGGGATTTACTGGTCAGTGGACTGCTTCCGCTGTCGCCCAAGTTTTTGAACTTGTCACTGACTTATTATGAATGCGCTGCAGGTGACGTATAAGGGAGGATGTTCCGAGGTGGTTAACGTCCTTACCCCTACTTATTACAGCTTGACAAAGGCAACACACGGCTTGACACCAGTTGTCCGCATTTCTGTTGAAATAATTCCACACTGAAGAGCTGATTTTTTTTGTATTTTGACCAGGCATGTCAATGGCCATATTCCTCCCACGGACAACAGGTGTCTCCCCGGGTGCCTGACTTAAACAAACCACATCACCATCAGAATCCTCCTGGTCAATTTCCTCCCCAGCGCCAGCAACACCCATATCCTCATCCTGGTGTACTTCAACACTGACATCTTCAATTTGACTATCAGGAACTGGACTGCGGGTGCTCCTTCCAGCACTTGCAGGGGGCGTGCAAATGGTGGAAGGCGCAAGCTCTTCCCGTCAAGTGTTGGGAAGGTCAGGCATCGCAACCGACACAATTGGACTCTCCTTGGGGATTTGTGATTTCGAAGAACGCACAGTTCTTTGCTGTGCTTTTGCCAGCTTAAGTCTTTTCTTTTTTCTAGCGAGAGGATGATTGCTTCCATCCTCATGTGAAGCTGAACCACTAGCCATGAACAGCCGTTCCTTGCCACTCCGTGTCGTAAATGGCATATTGGCAAGTTTACGCTTCTCCTCAGATGCTTTTAATTTTGATTTTTGGGTCATTTTACTGAACTTTTGTGTTTTGGATTTTACATGCTCTGTACTATGACATTGGGTATCGGCCTTGGCAGACGACGTTGATGGCATTTCATCGTCTCGGCCATGACTAGTGGCAGCAGCTTCAGCACGAGGTGGAAGTGGATCTTGATCTTTCCCTATTTTTTTAACCTCCACATTTTTGTTCTCCATATTTTAATGCGCACAACTAAAAGCCACCACAGGTATACAATGTAGATGAATGGATAGTATAGTATTATATTACTTATGGAGGACAAGTGCACTGACGACACAGAGGTAGGTACAGCCGTGGCCTACCGTACTGCTATATATATATATATATATATATATATAATATACTGTATAATAATAATAACGGACCTGGTGGACACTGTCAGCAGACTGCTAAACTAGTATGAAGAAAAAAAAAGCCACCACAGGTATACAATGTAGATGGATGGATAGTATAGTATTATATTACTTATGGAGGACGAGTGCACTGACAATACATAGGTAGGTACAGCCGTGGCCTACCGTACTGCTATATATATATATAATATACTGTATAATAATAACGGACCTCGTGGACACTGTCAGCAGACTGCTAAACTAGTATGAAGAAAAAAAAAGCCACCACAGGTATACAATGTAGATGGATGGATAGTATAGTATTATATTACTTATGGACGACGAGTGCACTGACAACACAGAGGTAGGTACAGCCGTGGCCTACCGTACTGCTATATATATATATATATATATAATATACTGTATAATAATAACGGACCTGGTGGACACTGTCAGCAGACTGCTAAACTAGTATGAAGAAAAAAAAAAGCCACCACAGGTATACAATGTAGATGGATGGATAGTATAGTATTATATTACTTATGGACGACGAGTGCACTGACGACACAGAGGTAGGTACAGCCGTGGCCTACCGTACTGCTATATATATATATAATATACTGTATAATAATAACGGACCTGGTGGACACTGTCAGCAGACTGCTAAACTAGTATGAAGAAAAAAAAAGCAACCACAGGTATACAATGTAGATGGATGGATAGTATAGTATTATATTACTTATGGACGACGAGTGCACTGACGACACAGAGGTAGGTACAGCCGTGGCCTACCGTACTGCTATATATATATATATATATATAATATACTGTATAATAATAACGGACCTGGTGGACACTGTCAGCAGACTGCTAAACTAGTATGAAGAAAAAAAAGCCACCACAGGTATACAATGTAGATGGATAGATAGTATAGTATTATATTACTTATGGACGACGAGTGCACTGACGACACAGAGGTAGGTACAGCCGTGGCCTACCGTACTGCTATATATATATATAATATACTGTATAATAATAACGGACCTGGTGGACACTGTCAGCAGACTGCTAAACTGGTATGAAGAAAAAAAAAGCCACCACAGGTATACAATGTAGATGGATGGATAGTATAGTATTATATTACTTATGGACGACGAGTGCACTGACGACACAGAGGTAGGTACAGCCGTGGCCTACCGTACTGCTATATATATATATATATATATATATATATATATATAATATACTGTATGATAATAACGGACCTGGTGGACACTGTCAGCAGACTGCTAAACTAGTATGAAGAAAAAAAAAGCCACCACAGGTATACAATGTAGATGGATGGATAGTATAGTATTATATTACTTATGGACGACGAGTGCACTGACGACACAGAGGTAGGTACAGCCGTGGCCTACCGTACTGCTATATATATATATATATGTATAATATACTGTATATAATAATAACGGACCTGGTGGACACTGTCAGCAGACTGCTAAACTAGTATGAAGAAAAAAAAAGCCACCACAGGTATACAATGTAGATGGATGGATAGTATAGTATTATATTACTTATGGACGACGAGTGCACTGACGACACAGAGGTAGGTACAGCCGTGGCCTACCGTACTGCTATATATATATATATAATATACTGTATAATAATAACGGACCTGGTGGACACTGTCAGCAGACTGCTAAACTAGTAGTATGAAGAAAAAAAAAGCCACCACAGGAGTGTTTTTCAGGCAGACTAACGTATACTGGACTGGTGGTCACTGTCAGCAAAACTGTGCACTGTACTCCTGCTATAACTGCTCCCCAGTCCCCACAATTAGGCAGTGTGAGCAGTGCACTCAGCACAGATATATCATGCAGCAGTGCAGCACACTGAGTGAGCACAGTTATGGTGGAGCATTTTTTTCAGGCAGAGAAACAAAGGATTAAACTCACTGGTGGTATTATAATCAAAACCCTACACTGTACTCCCTAACAGCTGCTCCCCTTCCCCAATCCTCCCCACAATTATAACTAAGTCACTCAGTCTTTTCTACTATAACGGAGAGGACGCCATCAATCTCAATGCACGTGTGAAAATGGCGGCGACGCGCGGCTGCTTATATAGAATCCGAATCTCGCGAGAATCCGACAGCGGGATGATGACGTTCGGGCGCGCTCGGTTTACCCGAGCCACACGGGAGAATCCGAGCACGGCTCGGACCCGTGTAAAAAGGCTGAAGTTCGGGTGGGTCGGTTTCCGAGAAACCGAACCCGCTCATCACTAATTATGACACACACCGCAGTGCCCGTTATATATTATGCCACATGCTGAAATACCCCTGAGACATTATACCACATACCACAATGCCCGTGATATAGTATACCACACACCGTAATGCCTGTGACACATGACACACACCGTAATGCCCATTACACCTTATGCCACACACCACAATGCCCGTTATACATTATGCCACACACTGCAATGCCCCTGAGACATTATACCACATACCATGATATAGTATACCACACACTGTAATGCATGTGACACATTATGACAGTCACCGCAATGTCCGTGACACATTATGACACACACCACAATGTCCGTGATACATTATGCCGCACACCGCAATGTCCATGATGCATTATGCCACACACTGCAATGCCTATTACACATTAAGCCCTACACTAAGGCTTCTAATTACTTTAAATTACCTGCTCGGTGACAGGGGTTTCATGCTCTTGGTTTCATGCATGGTGCCAGGGGTTTTCATGCTCAGGTTGACATGCTCATTGCCAGGGGTTTCATGCGCTAGGTGTTATGCTTGTTGCCAGGGGTATCATGTGCTGGGTGTCAAGCTTGTTGTCAGGGGATAAAATTTGTTGCCAGGGGTTTCATGCACTAGGTGTCATGCTCATTGCTAATGGGTAATGCTTGTTGCAAGGGATTTCATGAGCTGGGTGTCGCGCTTGTTACCAGGGAGTAATGCTTGTTGCTAGGGGTGTGCCCCCAGTGCTACATATGCCCTCAGTGCTAGATATTCCCCCACAGTGCCAGATAAAAATGTGCCCCCATAGTGCCAGAAACACATATGCCCCCAGTGCCACATATGTCCCACAGTACCAGATACACATATGCACCCAGTGCCTCATATGCCCTCCCAGTGCCAAATATGCCCCCCCAGTGAAAGGTACACACCATCCCCCTAGTGCCTCATATGCCCCCCCAGTGTCAGATACACAGTTGCCCCCAGTGCCAAATATGCCCCCCCCCCAGTGCCAAGTACACACCACCCCCCTGCTCCCCACTGCTGTGGTGTCCGGGAAGGAGGGTACAGTCCAGGAAGGAGGGCACAGCATGCGCCTCTCCTGTGTCCGTTGTGTCTCTCCGGTGGTGTGTATATCAAAATAAAGCACTGGTTCATGAGCCAATCAGAGCTCGTGGACCGGCAGCTGCGGCTCCTGATTGGCTGCCGGTCCACAAGCTCTGATTGTCTAATGAACTGGCACTTCATTTGACAGACCCGCCGCTGGAGACACAGGAGTCAGGATGGACACGGGAGAGGCGAGCACTCTGCTTTCTTTCCCGGACTGTACCCTGCTTCCTGGATAGCACAGCAGCAATCAGTGGTGGTGTCCCCGCAGCCCTGCGCCTCCAAGCCTCCGCAGTGGTTGTGGGGGTGGTAGTTATGCCACTGACTATACTATGTGATGTGGGTATGCACTATGTATCCTTGCTGTGTAATGTAGATGTGATGACAGTGTGTAGCCCTGCTGTGTAATGTAGCTGTGATGTCATCATGTAGGCCTGCTGTGTAATGTAGCTGTGATGTTGGTATGTAGCCCTGCTGTGTAATGTATACAGTGGCGGTTCTTGCCACGGGCAAGCAGGACTTTTGCCCGGGGCGCCGCCTTCCGGAGGGCGCTGGCGCCATCCGGAGGGCGCCGCACCGTGGCAAGATCCGCCACTGCTGCCCGCTGTGTCCCCCGTCCGCCTCCGCTGCCCGCTGCCGTCCCCGTCCTCGGCGCCTCCTGTGAAGGGAACTAGACGCTATGCGTCTAGTTTCCCTTCGTGGAGAGTAACTGCTGAGCGGTGCGCGATGACGTCATCGCGCACCGCACAGCAAAGGTCCTCTCCACGAAAGGAACTAGACGCATAGCGTCTAGTTTCTCTTCGTGGAGAGGACCTTTTGCTGTGCGGTGCGCGATGACGTCATCGCGCACCGCTCAGCATTCAAGCGGCGCTTTCAATGTACAGGGGGCGTGACTCACCACGCCCCCTGTATTAGGCCACGCCCCTTTCCTGCCCGGGGCGCTCTGCGCCCTTGAACCGGCCCTGAATGTATAGATGTGTCTTCATACATCTTTGCTGCAGTCACGCCAAACAGCCTCTCTTGGCATACCATGTACTGTGAGACTTTGCTAGCATTCGGCGTCTTTTTAACACAATTGCATCTTAGTTGCAATGTAATGCAACTAGAATGCACCAGGAAATTGTGCTGTTTAATTTGATATGCGACACTTGTATATTGTTGTGGGACCAGGTTTCTGAATCTGTATGTAAAGTGCTACAATGTAACAGCTGCAGCTTTTTTCCAATACAAGTTCTTTGTGCTTCATATACTATACATACTCTGTGGCACAAAGATATGAAAGTGTCACATATCAAATAAATCAATTTTCAGCTGCCACTGCAGGACACACCCCTGAGTTGCAGTAGACATGCCTCCTTGGGCAGAAAAACACACGCCCCCTCAACGTGGATTCTTTGGCAGAGTGGAAGAACTTAAAAGGAGTGCAGGAGAGGTGGGAAATATTAAAACGTGCAATACTAAAAGCAACAGACCTTTGTAACAAAAAGGTTAGGAAACACAAAGAAAATGAAGCCAGTGTAGTTTGCGAAAGAAGTAGCAAGCACTGAGAATGCAAAAAAAATGGCATTTAAGAAAAATAAGCAGATTCAGACTAATGAAGATAAAGAGGTGTGACCTTAGAAGGAGCCTAAGAATGTACTGTAGTCAGATGTGCAAAGTCAAAAGCTGGAAAGAAAAAAAAAGCTCAGTCAGAAGGAAAAGGGGACAACACCTTTTTTAAGTACAGTATATAAGTGAAAGGAGAAAAACAAAAGGAGGAATAATAAATCAAAAGATAGAGTATGAAAGTTTTGTTAAGGGAGACAATATAATAGCAGATCATCTTAATTTATTTGCTCAGTATTCACTACTGAAAAAGAGGGAAAGGGACCACAGTTAAGTCATAAAAAATGAGGTAGATACAGGTACATTAATAGAAGAGAAGATCCTAACAGAACTCTCAAAACTGAAAGTGGATAAACCAATGTGGCCAGATGGGATAAATCCAAAGATACTTAATGAGATTAAAGAGGTGCCGGTAACACCATTAACATAATTATTTATTCACTAGCTACATGAGTACTGTATATACTCGAGTATAAGTCGACCCGAATATAAGCCGAGGCACCTAATTTTACCACAAAAACCTGGGAAAACTTATTGACTAGAGTATAAGCCTAGGGTGGGAAATGCAGCTCTAGCCATGCACAGCCCTCATACTGCCAGATATGCCACCACAGTGCCAGATATGCCCTCATAGTGCAAGATATGCCCCCACAGTGCCAGATATGCTCTCACACTGCCAGATATGCCCCCCACAGTTCCAGATATGCCCTCACACTTCCAGATATGCCCCCACAGTGCCAGATATGCCCCCACAGTGCCAGATATGCCCTCATAATGCCAGATATGCCCCGACAGTGCCAGATATGCCCCCACAGTGCCAGATATGCCCTCACACTGCCAGATATGCCCCCACAGTGCCAGATATGCCCCACACTGCCAGATATGCCCCACACTGCCAGATATGCCCCCACAGTGCCAGATATGCCCTCATAATGCCAGATATGCCCCCACAGTGCCAGATATGCCCCCACAGTGCCAGATATGCCCCCACAGTGCCAGATATGCCCTCACACTGCCAGATATGCCCCCACAGTGCCAGATATGCCCCACACTGCCAGATATGCCCCCACAGTGCCAGATATGCCCTCACACTGCCAGATATTCCCCCACAGTGCCAGATATGCCCCCACAGTGCCAGATATGCCCTCACACTGCCAGATATTCCCCCACAGTGCCAGATATGCCCTCATAGTGCCAGATATGCCCCCACAGTGCCAGATATGCTCTCATAGTGCCAGTTATGCCCCCACAGTACCAGATATGCCCCCACACTGCCAGATATGCCCTCACAGTGCCAGATATGCCCCCACACTGCCAGATATGCCCTCACAGTGCCAGATATGCCCCCACACTGCCAGATATGCCCTCACAGTGCCAGATATGCCCTCATACTGCCAGATATGCCCCCTCAGTGCCACATATGCCCCCCAAGTACCAAATATGCTCCCCCAGTGCCAGGTATAACTCACCCTCTGCCGCTCCTGCGCTGTCTTGTGAAGGAGGGACACGGAGGGCAAAGCGCGCGCCTCTCCTGTGTCCCTCCTGCTTCTCCGGCAGCCGCGGCAGGTCTGTTAAATGAAGTGCCGGTTCATGAGCCAATCAGAGCTCATGAACGGGTACTTCATTTAATAGACCCGCCGCTGCCACCGGAGATGCAGGAGGGACACAGGAGAGGCGCGTGCTGTGCCCTCCGTGTCCCTCCTTCCCACTGACTCGAGTATAAGCCAAGGGGGCTTTTTCAGCACAAAGAAAGTGCTGAAAAAGTCAGCTTATACTCGAGTATATACAGTAATTCCAGAGAACTGAAAAAGAGTGACTGTAGTCTTAATTCACAAAAGTGGAAGCAAGGAAGAGGCAAGCAAATACTGACCAGTGAGCCTTATATTTTAGAGTTGTACATTATCTCAAATCCAGCAATTTACAGGATTCCAAACAGCATGGATATACTGGGGGAAGATCATGTCAAACAAATTTACAGGAAAGAAAGGTTACTAGTGGAGTACCCCTGGGATCTGTACTTGGACCAGTTTTTCTTTTTATATTTTTATTCGTGACACTGCAATTTGTATTGAGAAAGACAAGAATGCTTTTTTGCAGTTGACACCAAGGTATGCAACAGCATAGACACACTAGAAGGGGTACAACAAATAATTGATGATCTAGGTAGACTAGAAGAATAGTCAAGAGCACGGCAACAACAGTTTTATGACCAAAACAATGCAAAATCATGTACTTGGGTCTCAAAAACACAAAGGCTAAATATAGTATTAATGACAATATAGTGGAAACTACTGAGGAGGAAAAATTGCAAAAAGGAATGATTATCTGCTTTCAGGTCAAGAGTGGCAGTATTTCTGAAACGGCACAGTTTGTGAATTGTTCACCTGCTGCTGTGGTGAAGGTTTATGGTTCCAATGTAAATAACCAACGTGGAAACTGCAAAGCACAATGTGCTATTGATGTGAAAGGTGAACATCGGCTACAAAAGTGCATTAGGGCCAACCGACACTCTACAGTGGAGCAGCTCACTGTCAAAATTAACCTGGGGGCTACCAGACGTGTGTAGCCAATCTAGCTGCTGTTTGTGCTGCACACAGCAGTTACTCTGGCTATTAGCTGGTGGTCATAATAATGTGTCTTGACCTTGTAAAACACAAGGACATGCAGTCAAAGTGGAGAGAGATAGGTTCAGAGGACATTTTAGGGAAAATTACTTCACAGAAAGGATAGTGGACAAGTGGAATAGCCTCCCTTCTGAGGTGGTAAAGGATAATACAGTAAAACCATTTAAACATGCTTGGTAAAAACATAAGGATATCCTTACAAAGAACTAAGGATCCAATAGGTTTGGAGGGTATTGTAAGGTTAAAAAGGGGACAGACTAGATAGGTCAAGTGATTCTGATCTGCCATCAAATTCTATGTTTCTGTGCTACAGCATATTACAGTAAGTCACATAGATGCTGGCCAGGCAGGAGGTAGCTGTCCCTTGCAGTTCCTAAAGGAAACACTGCTGGGGTACTACAGTGTGGAGACCAAAATTCACGCTGGTCTCTGGAATGTTGGTGGAATCGAGGGGCAGAAAGCACCACAGCTGTGCAAATCCAGGTATCCCACAGCATGGGCACAGAACCAACACATTTATAATAGCAGAGAGGGAGCTGGTCAAGTCAGGATCCCTGTAGGGTACCGCTTCATCAGATGTGGTTACCTGAAAGAGCCCTCAGAAAGCGATAAAAAGCAGATTCAAACAAAAGATATTGGCCCTTCTGAGCCCAGATAACAGTAAATGCAGTAATTAGAGGATTAGTCAGGGCTAACAATGGTATGAGTCAATGACTGTACTGCTCCTGGGGTGAGGAGCAGTCCTGGAGCAAATGGAGGGACTCAACTGGTAAGGGGGGTACACACGGAGAGATCCGTGCTTAAAATCTAAGCAATCTTGCTAGATTGCTTAGATTTTAAGCACGGATCTGCCGTGTGTATGCCCTCCAGCGATAGCGATGCGCGGCCCCGCGCATCGCTATCGCCGATGCTAGATTGAGCTGCATGCAGGCTCAATCTAGCGGGTCGCTCACTTCACCGCTGTGTGAAGTGAGCAGCCCCCCGTCGGCTTTCCCCCTCGCTCAGCACATCGCGCTGTGCTGAGCGGGGTGAGAGATGTGTGCTGAGCGGTCTGTGTTAAGATCGCTCAGCACACATCTCTCCCGTGAGTACCCCCCTGTAGTCTAGGGTTTGTGGAAACTATTGATGTAGTTGTTCCACAAATAGATAAGCAGTGACCCATACTGTAGATGCATTTTTATACAGATTTTAGGCAGCATGAGTAGCCACACCCCATGACCCTTCCTTCCCCCAACTACACCATTGCCTCAAGGGTCTTAGTTTTAGTCTGAGATGTTGTTCTCCATTAGAGCAGAGCATAAAGATGTAAAACCAGTATTGATGCAAACCTAAACCTAAAAATAGACATCGAACGCATTTCACTTCTAACTAGAAGTCTCCGTAATGGAAGAATGTTTACGCACTGTCTTTAAGGACTTTTTCAAAGAAAATTTGTAACCAATATTATCAATTTTATACTATATTGTAAAGATTACAAATTTGATGGCGGTGCACCAAGGGTATCAGTAGTAACCTACTGGTAAGTCCAAATGTAAAGAAAAAGAGAAAGATGAGACCCTTTGCTGGCGCACTCATTAGTAAGGACAATTTGTATTGTATGGTTTTTAATTTTTTTTAAAACATAACTTTTATTCATGTAGGTTAAAATGTATTTCCCCTTATAATGTGTACACATTTAAGTGTGTACAAGGAGAGCACTAAGTAGCAAAATATACGATAATATATCAGTATTGAATAATATCAATTTATAATAATTTTATAGGCTAGGGTGCCTTATATGCAGCAGGAACAGTATTGTAGTCCTGAAAAGGACTTAATACACAGCGCACTCTGGTGAAAAAAACAATATTTAAGTAATGTCCTAAACTGGATTTAACCACATTGGAATTTACTCTGCACTCAGGTTAATACAAACATTACTACGAAAATTCATCAAAGTACTGGCTCAGTTGTTCATAGTAACCGTCCATAAGTATTCTGTGGAAACCCAGATTCTTAAGGATAAGAAGGTCCTATATTGGGAAAGAGGAAACAAGAAACAAGTATAGGTGTGAATCTGCTTTCAGCGTTAGACTGGATTGGTTACCTGTTACTTACTGTACCGGGTATTCTCTGGGGGTCCCCCTCCAGATACTTGCTCAGCCCAACACTTTATCACTTCCAAGATCAGACGAGATTGGGCAAATTTAGTGTGGTTTGGTAGTAAGTTGGAATGCCCCTTCTCCCAAATCGTTGATGAGAGTTTACACATATAGGAAGATAGTAGGGGTAAAGTGTCACAGATTGTAAAGGGAAATGAGACGGATCTGCTGTTGGTGTTAGACACAGACTTATCAGTAGGTTACTACTGATACCCTGGGCGCACCACTAACACATTTGTAATTTTGACAATATAGTATAAAATTGTTACTGTTGGTTACAAATTTTCTTTAAAAAATTCCTTAAAGTCAGTGCTGAAATATTCTTCCATTATGACTGCTGTTAATACTGCTGAGGTCACCTCAGTTTCTGTTTCCTTGCACGGCCATATTCGTATCCTTCGGATCGCTTTCTCAGTAATTGTGTTTTTCCCTTGACATACTTATCTGGAAATAGGTTATCTCAGATACATAATATATACATATTCTCACTTCTCCCTTCCCCTTATCTGGTCAACATCTCCAAGTATATATGGGAATCACACATACATTGAGTATGAGTTCCTTTTCCCTAAAAAATGAATGAATTAATAAACACAAACAAACTGATATAGGTGATCAATTTTTCTCATTACCACTAACTGATGACACCTCGGGCAACCATTGGACTGAGGAGCTCTATAAACTAAAGAATGCATTACACAAATGAGCCAGACTATTGTGGGACCTGACTACACTAACCAACTATGCTAAACATAAGATTGTCCCAAGAGGTCTAAGTCCTAGGGTATTTCCTGCATTTCCACTGGCCACAGAAAACCTTAAAACTGAGTGGGAAGCAACATTACAAAAATGATCCCGGGATTTGATTCAAATATTGATGAAGCATAACAATCTCATGCTAGACCTTTATGAGAAAAATATTGAAGAATTGGTAAAGAAGCTTGAACCGTGTGAAAAAGACTCCAACTTTCAACTTACCTTTGAGAAATATAAAAAGGAACTGGATCAACATGAACAAATACTCATAGATCGGAAACGTAACAAATTTAATAGGGACAGAAGAGATTTCTCCAAGGAGTAAATTTTCCAGTGGAGCAGCCATCCTAAAACCAACACTACTAGAGAGCCACGAGGAGAATACAGTTCATCAGAACTATAGACATCTGCTGGAGAAGATTCTCCCAATGAATATAGTGGACCATTTGAATTGGCATCGAGAAGTGATAATACGTACAGAGGCACAGATTTTTAAGGAGAGGTCAAAGAACCAGTGGGAGATAGAAATCAAAAGAAAGAAGAGGAGAGGGGGGAAGGAACAAAGGAAGATGGGATACCCCAAGAAACTTTCACTATCCCATGAGAACAAAATGGAAACAATAGCACTACCTCCTTCCGACAGTTTCCAAGTGATTAACTTGACTGATAAAACTTTATCTCGTGACCAGATCCAAATCCTACAGAAGGGTACATATGGGTATGTGTAGATAGATGCAGATGTGTGCATTCTAAATCCTACTATTGTTAAGTGTAGCCCTTATTTATTATTCTAGTCAATAGAGGCGCTACACTAACACCGCCATTGCTAGTAATTTAGGGCCACCCTTACACATTTCTATTAAATTCTGTCCTGATAAAGGTGACTCATTAATTCAGTCACATGCTAATATTTCCCTATGATATCACAGATAACGATGATTTTCCCCCCATTTAGTGAAAGTGGATACTGACTCAGAGGTAGTAAAGATGCATGTAATTGCTCCACCTTTACAACGCTGCCAAAATGGCCATTAACATTGAGAACTAATATCCTGATCAGTGATTGAGGTGGTGCTATTATAACCTCATTAGATCATTTAGACTGGCACGGTTACCAATAATATATAATTTTGACCTGATGCCATCACATACATATTCCCATGCTGGCAAGATCACCTATACATGAGTAATCCTTGGCGCAGATGCAATGCCGGTCCGTAGCCTCGCAGATAGACATCTCTCCATTTATGATCTCATTACTCTACTTATACACAACACACATCAGGGAGCTATGTTTCCTAGATCTATAACCCCTCCTACCTATGACACACTGGGTAGGAGCGTCCCTGATACTAATACATCCTACCTGTGACACATCACGTAGGAGTATGAAGTTTGACCAATCACGGGTGAGGAATGATCCCGGTGATGCATGATATAGCGTCACCAGAACCCATAGCTGCGAGAAGTGAAGAAGCCCACTAGCTGGGTGAAATGCGTTTTCTCGCAGCACAGTAGCAGGAAGCACACAGCGCCTCTGGATCCACCATGAGTGGCAGTCCTCTCACCCTTGCTCACCGCAGCTGTCCATCCCTGGAAACTGCCTCTGGCCTTATTCACAGACTGGAAGTGGTAAAAGAGTTTCTCAACCCACTTTATCTTTTACTGGTCATGTGCAGCAATTAATGCCTGCAAACCCTTTATATCAGCAATACATTAACAACTCATTGCTACACCCTATACTGGTTAATGTGGAGCCTTAGGGCCATTTAAGTTCTTATTCAGAATACCGGTTTGTGCTTGTAGCCTCTTGGAAAATCATGGTCGACTATACACATGAATTCTATGATATATGCACACCTAAGAGAAAGTTTTTGATTTGGATTGTGATTATTTTCACTGAGAAGTTTGATCAATGTTACCAATGCACAGGTAAATATAGCTAATATTTTTGGCAACAACCCTGCAAATGAAAGATTGACCTACAGTATGCAGGTTTTATATATTATTATCTATTAATCTTAAATTGTCTCCCCTTTTTTCTCTAACACCTTTGCATTCCAAGGACTCTCACTGGTGAATCAGCACAAGAATTTGGATTTCCTGGGGCAGTTTTTCAAGTGTAGCTGTCTAACACCAACAGCAGATCCGTCTCGTTTTCCTATTCAATCTGTGACACTTTACCCCTACTATCTTCCTATATGTGTAAACTCTCATCAACGATTTGGGAGAAGGGGCATTCCAACTTACTACCAAACCACACTTAAGGGGGGTACTCACGGGAGAGATGTGTGCTGAGCGATCTTAACACAGACCGCTCAGCACACATCTCTCACCCCGCTCAGCACAGCGCGATGTGCTGAGCGAGGGGGAAAGCCGACGGTTGGCCGCTCACTTCACACAACGGTGAAGTGAACGACTCGCTAGATTGAGCCTGCATGCAGCTCAATCTAGCATCGGCGATAGCGATGTGCGGGGCCGCGCATCGCTATCGCTGGAGGGCATACACATGGCAGATCCGTGCTTAAAATCTAAGCAATCTAGCAAGATTGCTTAGATTTTAAGCACGGATCTCTCCGTGTGTACCCCCCTTAAATTTGCCCAATCTCGTCTGATCTTGGAAGCGATAAAGTGTTGGGCTGAGCAAGTACCTGGAGGGGGACCCCCAGAGAATACCCGGTGCAGTAAGTAACAGGTAACCAATCCAGTCTAACGCTGAAAGCAGATTCACACCTATACTTGTTTCTTGCTTCCTCTTTCCCAATATAGGACCTTCTTATCCTTAAGAATCTGGGTTTCCACAGAATACTTACGGGCAGTTACTCTGAACAACTGAGCCAGTACTTTGATAAACTTTCTTATTAATGTTTATATTAACCTGAGTGCAGGGCGAATTCCAATGTGGTTAAATCCAGTTTAGGACATTACTTAAATATTGTTTTTTTCACCAGAGTGTGCTGTGTATTAAGTCCTTTTCATGACTCCAATACTGTTCCTGCTGCATATAAGGCACCCTAGCCTATAAAATTATTATAAAGTGATATTATTCAATACTGATATATTATCGTATATTTTGCTACTGACTGCTCTCCTTGTACACACTTAAATGTGTACACATTATAAGGGGAAATACATTTTAACCTACATGAATTAAAGTTTTGTATGTTTTAAAAAATGTAAAAAAAACATGCAATACAATTTGTTCTTCCTAATGAGTGCACCAGACAAGGGTCTCATCTTTCTCTTTTTCGTTACATTTTAACTAGAAGTCTCAACAGATATGTGTCCAACTTATAAGGCTCCATAATTAACCATCCATCATCTATTAAAAATTTGAATTAAGGGGCAGATGTATTAACCTGGAGAAGGCATAAGGAAGTGATAAACCAGTGATAAGTGCAAGGTGATAAACGCACCTGCCAATCAGCTCCAATATGTAAATTAACAGTTAGGAGGTGATTGGCTGGTGCATTTATCACCTTGCATTTATCACTGGTTTATCACTTCCTTATGCTGTCTCCAGGCTTAATATATCTGCCCCTAAATTACAGCTGTTTCACCACTAAATCCTGTTACATTTCCTTTCAATATGCAAATATAGCTAAAGAAAAATACATATAAAGTGAATTCCACATTATCTAAGATTTAAAATATTCATTATTTTAACTCAAATACATATGTTGCACTTAGAGCTCAAAAATAATAGGTGACAAGCACCCACCCAACTGAGCCTCTATGCAGCTGTTCAATCTCCTCTGCCTGACCTCACATTCAAGATATGTTATTTTCACTTATGCAAAGCAATTATATCATTTATGTCGTTAGGTCTATAGTTCTCGAAGTATATGACAATTCTCACAATCACTTTAATGTTTCATTGTACGTTTCACAGTATATTGGATCATTCAACAATATTCTATCCTAATATTTTAGGTGTAGAATAGGATATATGTAGTCCTGCTGTTAATTAATGTACATTTTGTATGACTGCCAGAATTCTTTTCTTCTTAATAATAATGACTAATATAGCTAATTTTTCTTGGAAGTGTGGTGCAGGAGAAGGATATTCATCTAATACAAAGCTATACAAAACCCAGCCAGTTGGGAGCAATTTTTCACTTACAACTGAACAAACCACTTTACGTTTCAGCATTCCATCTGCAATTAGACATACAACCCAGTATAAAATTAAATAAAAAAAAGACCTAAACAAACAAAAGAACATTGTGTTGGCCTATGAAATCCTGCTAAGCTTCTAATATTTGCTATGATGTGTTATTAGTAAAATAAAAATCGTGAGTAGGATTGCAAAGATATCCATTGAATACAATATAACCATTTCACATTAGGCGGTGTGATAAGAAGCTTTCAAAAAGAAAAAAACCCTTTATTCTCCTGTGGGTATTAACTTGAATTGACAGCAAAAATAGGTATTATGAAGAAAACTAGAGTATTACTATTGCAGAATGGGCAATAAATGAAATAGAAAATGTAATTGATCCTATTTGTTTACTGTGTTTGAAGAAACATTTGCAACATTTTTAAACAAATGAGAAAAGATAATAGAAAATAGCATAGTGCCAACAACATTTCATGAAACCTAGTTGAGATTCTTGGTCCATAATCTATGGAAGTACCCAGTTAATTATTTTACATCAATTGAAAAAAAAAAAGGTGGGTTTCTCTATTTTTGTGTGCGTTGTGCAAATCTTATGATGTAATATTTTCCCTTTCTGAATTATAGTAACCCCATGTGACATTCAGTAAACAAGAAAGTATGCTGTATCTAAGACAATTAAATATAGATATATGCTTGGCTAGTGTTTACAAGTAATGTAAATATGCAGGAGTGGATTAATTATCAAACTTATAAAATGTATTCATAATGTGCCCTGCAGTGTCATGTTAACTGTAGATGTATACTGTATGTGGATTATTGCCATCCCTTTGTTATACAGATATAGCTTGTTATTCGGGCAGCGCTTGAGCAGTCATTCTTCAGCATGACTTGCGGCTAGTAAACTCACACTTCTGCAGGTCTCTAGAGTCAGGTGGTGATTTGCACACAGACCATTTTACATTAACCACTCCCACTTTGCTTCTAACAATAACAACTCATAGTTTAATCATCTTATTTTTCTACTTTATGAATAAATTTCTAACTATACCTATTTCTATTTTCTCATACTTAAAAACACAAATGGAGCTTTTCTTTGAGAGCGAAGAAGCTCAGATAGCAATGGGAAGATTGCCTTCCTCTTATGAGAAATTAACTTTGTAAAGATTAGCAATGTGCATGGACCCCCATGTTTTGGATTTAATTTCAAATTTTGGTTTTGGTTCTGGTTTTGCAAGACCAGCCTTATGTGTTTTAGTTTTGGATCTGTATTCTCTTTTTTTTACATGTTAAAAACAGCTAAAATCATGTAATTTGGGCCTGTTTCTGTTCCTACAGTATTATTATCCTCAATAAAATTAATTCCAGTCAATTTTGTCCACCTCACAGATCACAATATTGTTTTCACCAATATTGGGCAAAGACTAGCTCGCTAAACTAAGCAACAGAGTACAAAGAGTTTATAGCATGTCTATGAAACATTGCCATACAGCAGTGGCAGAAAAGAAAAGTGCTGCAAGATGGAATTGTCCTTGGGCCCTCCCACGCTCCCTTATGTTGTATATTAAAAAGGACATGCACAGTTTAACAAACCAAGATCTTCAGCAACATGGACTGGCACTTTTGTCGCTGAAGCTTTTGGTTTGTTTTTGCCCAACAAAACAGCCTACCAATGGGCCTAAGGCAAATTACAGTGTTGTTAATTATAGGCTTAAGTCAGATAACAGTGTTGTTGTTACTGATGGGCTTAAGTTACAGATGTGTCCACATACACATTTACTATTTTTCTCAATTTGGCACGCTATGGCACGCCATGCATAGCATGGCTGAGCTCTTTTCTATGAGCAGCGAGTGGATAGATTTTAAAATTGTTGTTTGCCATAATAGAGTATGTATAAAGTAGTATATTAAAAAAGCAAATTAAGAAAATTCACAAAGTATGGCTAAATCTCTGAGTCTATGGCATGCCAAGCCGTGCCATACATGGCAGGATATTGGAAAGGTGCATGTGGTCACATCTATAGCTAACAATATTTTTGCAAATGATAGGTTTAAGGCAGCTATGCTAACGGTGCTGTCAATGATCTCTACAGCAGCAAGATGTCATTGTCATTCTCATACTCATATTTACCTCAACAGTTCTGTTTATACCATCTTCACACACATTCATCCTTGCAGTAATTTACCATTACAGAAGTCTCTGTACTTTGACGTAATAGCCAGTAAGGGTCTTCCTCCTTCCTCCTAGAATTTGAAATTCATTTTGATGAACAACATTTTTTCTACATTTTAAGGAAGTAGCCTCCTATTCTGATAGCTGACAAGGTTCCCAGCTGTGCTGAAGACTCTACGAGTACACAGTGGAGAGTGGGCAACTTCAGTAAAGTAAGGCGAGTTTGTGTAAGTTCCTCTAAATTGCCTTTTTTCCTCACAGTAATCAAAGAGACTGTCTGACATGCCTATTTGTACGCTGTCATTAAAATAATCCTACACCATTCTATGGATTGTGACCATATCAAATGGACTTACAATAGAGGTGTCACCAATTTTGGCCAATTCTTATAGACCCAACAATATGTCAAAATGTTGTTTTAATTCATCTGTGCACCAGCGGGTCTCTTGGTTAACCCAGTTTTTTCTACAGCAGCAACAGTTGCAGGAGAAACTGATAGAGGAGATGTTGTAGTGCTTGCCAGGAGTAAGTACGATAAGTAGCTCGTACAGGCAAGGTACTACTTTTCTAGTACAATTTAATCAAGGTGAAATTTGGTAATGGGGACACAGGACCTCAATTAACTGTCTTAAAACCCAATGCATTAATGGAGAATATCAGCAGATCTAATACTAGCATAGTCATCATGCCGACAATGATCCACTGTGCAACTGGGAGACAGCTGTCATAGTTGCTTCCTCTTGCAAAGGATTGTTTAACAGTCAATTGTTTTTTGAAACTACTACTACTAGTAGTCTCTTGCCCCCCTTCAGGGATGAAGGGGGGGGCAAACCTAGCACTGAAGGATTCTTCTGAGGAATTCTCGTTAGAGGAGGAGTCAGCCTTAGCAAATTGGATGCAGGACTGCCTCCGATCATTAGTGAGGATATTGATGATGATGTTTTTGGTAGTGGAGATTGCAGGTGTGGGGATCTACATGAGAGAAGGGAGTGAGCATATTGCTGGACTGCTTGTTATTTTCTTTAGCATAAAATTAAGTCACTGCAAATGATGTAAGAGGGAGGAGGTTCTTAGGTGGTTAAAGTCCCTACCTCTACTCACTGTGGCTTTAATAATGCTACAGATTGCTTAATAATTTTTGGCAGGATTTAGGAAAAATAATTCCACACATGAGACATGGATATTTTGGTTTTATGCCCAGTTATGAAAATGGCCTTCTTTTTATCACAGGCAAGAACTGCTGGCACTGGTGGCTGGCTTATGTCTTTGACACAAACAACATACTCATCATCAAGATCTTTAGTAGTGTCATAAACACAAATATCCCCCTCATACTGTTGCACTTCTTCCAAACTAGCATCCTCAATTTCTGTGTCAGCATTTTTACTTTTGATTCTCATCCCCACTGCAGAGGGTGCAGAAATGGTGAAAGGAGCCTTCTCTATGAGTAAAGTATCAGAAAGGTCAGGCTTACACATAGCACTCACGGATGCACTAATGGACTCTCCTTAGAAATGTAGGGGGTCATTCTGCGTTAATCGCTTGCTAGCTAGTTTTAGCAGCCATGCAAACGCTATGCCGCCGCCCACTGGGGAGTGTATTTTAGCTTAGCAGAAGTGCGAACGCATGTGCAGCCGAGCTCTGCAAAAAAAGTTTGTGCAGTTTCAGAGTAGCTCTGAACCTACTCAGCGCTTGCGATCACTTCAGCCTATTCGTGTCCGGATTTGATATCATACACCCGCCTAGCGAACGCCCAGCCATGCCTGCATTTTTTAAGACATGCCTGCGTTTTTGCAGACACTCCCTTAAAACAGTCAGTTAACACCCAGAAACGCCCCCTTCCTGTCAATCTTCTTGCGACCGTCAGTGCGACTGTAAACTTTGCTACAACCTCTGCACAACCACAACGGGCTTTGTACCAGGTACGACACGCGTGTGCATTGCGGCCCATACGCATGCGCAGAAATGCCAATTTTTTTGTTTTTTTAGCACTGATTTGCTGGTTTTAATTTTTTGACACCTCTTCTATACTCTGAGTGAGAAGGTCTTGCATCATCATATAAGGTAGAAGAAGATGCCTCACTGACAGCAGTGGCAGAATCACCACTCAGAATAAATGCCAATGCCTGATCCATTCCTTGCCACTGCATGTGGTTTATGGCATGTTGGCAATTTTATGGTTTTCTGGAGTAAACTTTCCCTTTATTATAGGTGATTTTTTTCCCTTTAGAAATGTAAATATAGTTTTGTATTCAGATGCCCTGACTTAAACCCTCTTTGCCCTTGAGCACTGACTTTATTAGATGTTGAAGCAATAGTATCATTATGACTGGTGGTGGCAGCAGCTGGTTGCTGCTCCTGCTGTTCTATGGATTAATCGTCGTGATCCATATTGACTTCTTGCGCAGATATTAAGGCAATGGCCCTGGATCTACTGACCGTTAGTGTTGGTGTAAACACTGTACCATTGTCTGCCTGAAGTTTGCTGAGCACACACAAGTTTAAGCAATTGAACACCAACTTTGACACACTGCACAGATATTATTAACATGGTGGCCCTGTCTTGACCTACTGACCATTCATGTTGTTATTAAACACTGTATTAATCACTGCCTGACTGAGGTTCGCTGAACACACACAAGTTTAAGCAAGTGCACATCAACTGCGATGCACTGCACAGATATTATTAACACGGTGTCACTGCCTGGGCCTACTGACCATTACTGTTGTTGTTGTTGTTAAACACTGTATCACTGCCTGCCTAAAGTTTACTGAACACACAAATTTACTTTTTTCAACTGCAGCTGTGACAGTTGCACAGATATTAAGGAGGTGGCCCTGGACCTACTGACCGATTGTTCTTAAACACAGTATTACTGCCTGCCTGTTTGAATTTCTTAATCTGAACACAGTACACACACAAGTTGAAAATATATATATATATATTTTTTTTCATTTTTTAAACAAGTGACACTGACCGCTAATCACAAATAGTAGATCACTGCCCTGGTGCCTCCAGTCTGCATTGTGACATGGAATGATACATGGCAGGTTTCTGGTATCATGGACGATCATCATACAAACCCAGCAAATACAATTGCGAATATATAAGGAGATGCACAGTATTATCAGCTCCACTTATTGCTGCAGCTGTCTCTTCCATTGGGCTACATGTAATTCCTGAGTACTATATAATGCACTGAGCACAGGGGTCACTGATGCTGGAGGTATAAGGAGATGTACAGTATTAGCAGTACTCCTCTTATTGCTGCAGTGCTCTAACCCTCTCCCATTGGGCTACACGTAATTCCTGAGTATAATGCACAGAGCATGGTGTGGGGGTCACTGATGCTGGAGGTATAAGGAGATGTACAGTATTAGCAGTACTCCTCTTATTGCTGCAGTGCTCTAACCCTCTCCCATTGGGCTACACGTAATTCCTGAGTATAATGCAATGAGCATGGTGTGGGGGTCACTGATGCTGGAGGTATAAGGAGATGTACAGTATTAGCAGTACTCCTCTTATTGCTGCAGTGCTCTAACCCTCTCCCATTGGGCTACACGTAATTCCTGAGTATAATGCAATGAGCATGGTGTGGGGGTCACTGATGCTGGAGGTATAAGGAGATGTACAGTATTAGCAGTACTCCTCTTATTGCTGCAGTGCTCTAACCCTCTCCCATTGGGCTACACGTAATTCCTGAGTATAATGCAATGAGCATGGTGTGGGGGTCACTGATGCTGGAGGTATAAGGAGATGTACAGTATTAGCAGTACTCCTCTTATTGCTACAGTGCTCTAACCCTCTCCCATTGGGCTACACGTAATTCCTGAGTATAATGCAATGAGCATGGTGTGGGGGTCACTGATGCTGGAGGTATAAGGAGATGTACAGTATTAGCAGCACTCCTCTTATTGCTACAGTGCTCTAACCCTCTCCCATTGGGCTACACGTAATTCCTGAGTATAATGCAATGAGCATGGTGTGGGGGTCACCGATGCTGGAGGTATAAGGAGATGCACAGTATTAGCAGCACTCCTCTTATTGCTACAGTGCTCTCTCCTCTACCCATAGGGCTACATGTAATTCCTGAGTATAGGAGCAGTCAAGTCAGTAACAGCATTGGGGCACTGAGGAGAAAATGAAGATGCAAAGAATGAGACTCAGACCTAAACTGTGGTGATTGACCCTGCTTTGAGACTGATGCAGAGAGGTAGGGCAGATTATATAGTGCTATATGTGCTGTGTGGGTATAATGTGTAAGGGGCACTACAACTGTGTGGGCATAATGTGTAAGGGGCATTGCTGTTTGGCATAATGTATATAAGTAGAACTACTGTGTGGTACAAGGAGTAAGGGGTACTATTGTGCAGCCTAACATGTATAAGGGGTACTACTGTGTGGCGTAATGTGTATAAGAGGTACTACTGTGTGGTATAACATGACTAATGGACACTACTGTGATGTGTAATGTGAATTGTCACTATTATGTGGCCATGCCCCTTCCCTATGCCCCTACATTTTTGTCACATGCACTGTCCCTAATTTTAATATGGTAGGAGTGGAGGCACCAATCCTGTTTTTAGCGCAGAGCACCAAAATGTCTAGTAACGGCACTGGTGACAGTCACACAATGTGCTCCAGCCTCCAATCCTAATGGTGTTTTTTTTACAGTGCAACACAGCCTTGTACATACAATGCTCCCTCCCTGCGTCCACACAGACACAGTACCCCTGCCTTATTTATACATAAGACTTTAAGGGGCACTGTGTGAGACAGTGCAGTAGTTTTAGCTGTTGCTAAGTTAGGCTAACTAACAAAACTTGCTTTTCTCTAAGAGCCCTGCCTGCCTAAATCCTAACCGTTGGATCTCCAGAGTGAAATGTTGCCCGAATCACCCGGGGAGGGACTTATATTAAATCCAAAATGCACAAGATCCGATGCTAGGAAGATGATGTTTTGCCTCATTTGGGGATATGAGTAAGACTGGAAGACCCAAGCCTAGTCTTGGATCCCATCGGAATACTGAAATTCAAGTGGGTTTGGTTTTCTGAGAATGGAACCTGCTTATCTCTAGTAAAGATTGCAACTTTCCTCCCAATTCATTGTTGGATAAAAGTAGTAAATATATTATGCCTTGACTCTTTTGTAATGAAATACTTAAATAAAAGAAAAAAAACCCTATTAAACAATAAAGACAAGGAGACTGCTTGACTGGCTGTTCAGTTAAATGCCTTCTGACATTTTAAGCAGAAAAACAGGATATTTAATCAGAGTTGTCTGACTAGCTTTCTGTTTGCAAAGTGCACATATTTTGCAGACTTCTGGACACAATGTAACAAAGCTTCACAATATCTTTCAGCAAAGGGTATATTTAGAAATATCTATATCATGAGCCCAAAAGGGCACTGTCATCACAAATGGAACAGTTGAGAGATTTGTGGCTTGGTTTGGACTGAGGCTGCAAGATGCCAGCAAGACTCCACTGATTCATTTCTGAAAGTACGTCTTTCTCGTAATGACACATGTATAAATAAAGATCTTAGTTGTAAAACCAAAGAATATAAAGCATGGGGATAAAAAGTGTTCTACGGGCAAGTTCATGTAAGTGCAGCAGCAGTCTGCCTTTTTTGTGTTTGCCATTCACTGGAAGTATTATCAGTTTTTCCATAACAGCATAGGTTCCGGGACTACTTTGATGGTAAAGATGTGTTTGTAAAGTTGTGTTTTTTGTGTATGGCTGGGTGGTGGTGGTAATGATATTGCTAGTGTGTGTGTGTTTTAGTGGTTGGTGGTATCGCTATAATGTGGAATTGGTATGGCTGATTGTATTGAAACGTGGATAGTTTGCAGGGACTTGTTCTAATGTGTGTGTGTGTGTGTGTGTGTGTGTGTGTGTGTGTGTATGGGGGGGGGGGTGTTGCTGCAATGTGAAGTAGTATAGAGTCATTGCTGTAACATGGAGTTGTTCACTGGTTTTACCATAATATAGAGGGACTGGGCAAAATTGCTGTATGTGGAGGGATATTTCTTTAATGTATTGCAGGTTATTGCTATTATGTAGGGAGGGTATTGCTGTAATTTGGTGGTGGTGTACTGTGGAAGTGTGTAGCGGTATTGTGCAAATGTGTGGTTGATATAGGCAAACGTAATTTGGAGGGATGTGGTGTCATTGCTATAATAAGGGGGACTATTAAAATAAAATAGAGTTACTGTTGTAATGTTTGTGGGTATTCTATATTGTGAGAGTATTGCTGATTGATGTAGTGCGTGTTTGTGCACTTTGTTGCAGATCCCTTGTCGAAGCCATGGGTGATAAAAAATTAAATTCAACAAAATAAAATATATTACTTATTGATCTGATATGCAGTGGTAAGAATTTACACTTTCAGGGTCACACTGCTACCAATGAAAAATAGAACCCTATATAACATTTTGGAGATGATAACTTACTACTGCATTTAATAATAACACAACTGTCAACACAAATATATAGGGGCCATTAGAAAGACCAAAAAACCATGACTGTCCATTGGCATGTCTGGTCTCTCATCAAGAAACATAAAATATTTCTGTGATTGGGGCATATTGAAATAGATGGTGGATAATAAATAATATAATGCATTCTTTAAATCTTTGTTTTTTTACACAGGGGGAGTTTCTATTAAATATGTGCAGCATATCATTCCATACAGAAATGTCTGCACCATATAAACTGGTTCAATGTCTAGTTATATGACTGGCCTCAAGAAGCGGTCAGTTTTTATGTGGGAAACTGGTCCAAACTGTAGGGAATTTATTTGGTTGCTCGATCTCTACCCATTCTTGTGTTAGATAAAGGGACCTGTCTAAAATAGGTCTGAACGTTTTCAGAAAAGAAAATCTGAGGAGTGCTTGATTTATTCACATGCCAAACAATTCCATGTAACAATCAGCTCGGTCAGCTGGTTCAGCAATGATCAAGCCGTTGTCAGGAACCAGTACCTTTTTAAAGGCTAAGCTCTACCATTGCTCTATTGTAATTGGCTGGCCTGTTTAGCCTAGTGTGGCTGGAGACCCAGTTCACATGGTAAAAAGGGTGGCTGTGGCACTGAGGAGGTTAATCCCTTTTGCTGCAGTGCCATTTTCATATATACAATCATATTACCGGTACATGTCCTGTAAATGTATACCTTGTCATGTGTTTTACCATGTTATACTTAAAGAGCTATGCGCAGTTGTGAAACTGGGGAAATGTATGTTTGAATATGTGAACTATGCACGTCTGTTATTTATTTGGGATTTAAATTTAAAGACAGTTGCCAACTTCTGTGACATAGGATGCGAGGGTAATTGTTCTTTCACCAGCCAGGTGAGTTGGTGGTGACTGATCAAGCCTTTTCTTTGAATTGCAAAGAGGTGGTCTTCTGTGTGTCTCTATGTAAAGTGTTCAGCAGGTTTGGGGGAATTTTCCAAGAATTTCCTGTACATTTGTAATTGATATATGCTAAATCAGATTGTGTTTTTAGAAAAGCACACTGGAATATCTATAAAAGAAAGATATTGTTTTGCCCCTTTGAAAAGTAAGCTGTGTTCATTATATGTTGTGAGATAATTGGTCTGATTGACATAGGTATCAAAAAGTTGTATGGAGGAGAATTTCACCATGCAGTATTGTGTCTTCTGATTATAAAAAGGGCTGATAGGAGCCATGTGGAGGTACAGTAGATATTCTCTGACTCTGAGAGAGGACTGATCTTCTGTAACATCTTGTGTGCTTCCTAATATAAAGCAGCAACAGCTACAATTAAGCTCCAAGGGACGCCAATCAGGAGTGACTTCTGGGAATCTGTAAGTAATCCGTTATCTGTGCATATAAGCCGTGTTACACGCTCCCTTGAGATGTGTCATATACATTGTATTTCTAGTGGACATGTCACCGAGACTGTTTTATTATTACATCTACCTTAATATGATGGCTTATATTAAAATGTTACATTGAGTCCTTTTTCAAAGTCTTTATTCAAATTGCCATATCATTGGCTGTAACAATAGGAAGTTTCTGGCAAACAATTATTTAAATTCTCATGGATTGTGAGTTTTATGTGCTTTACTCTACTACTGTGTATTATTTATAAATGATCTGTATATTCATATAACATATGCGCATATACCCTTTTATATATTTATATTTGTTAGTTGTATTTATGATTACATCATTTTCTTTTGCTATTTCATTCCATTTGCTCTCACTCCATTGCTTTTCTTTTTAAAGTTTGTATGGCTGCAGCCTGGTAACAGCAGTAGGAGCTGAATTATGACCAAATGCATATGCTAAGTCATTCATTTTTCCACAATGTGGGTCAAATGTAATGGGATGCGACTCGGTCAAAAATGCAAGTTTAGCGCTAAACTCGCACATTTTGACCATGTCGCAAATTTTTAATAGGGGGCTGTAACATGCAAAATCGCATATTTCCTGCAATCCCAAAACTGGCAATGGCAAAACTGTAATTCCAGATGTTTTGCCATTGCAAACATACAACTTGGGCAATGTAATAAAACTTTACAAGTCGCACCTAAAACATTTCCAAAATCTGTTCTAAAAATAGACCAGCTTCTGGCTGGCGAGTTTGACAGAAGCGGGCACAGATCAATGAGATCCGTGCATGCTTCTGTCTGTAAACATTAAGAAACAGTTAAAAAGGTGCTTCCACCTTTCACTTCAATGATATGGGGGACCCCTAGTAATTTTTTCCCCTGTACTTTAACAACCAGGATTGGCTGAAAGAGCCCAGGGCTGCTTATGCTTTTGTTTGGGGGAACTGCACTTTTTTTTTTTAACCGATTAAACACTTTTACAGACAGAAGAATGCACGGATCTCACTGATCTGTGCATGCTTCTGTCAAAACTTGCACCTTGTAATGCAACTTACATTACAAGGTGCGAGTTTAACCATTATGTTACTGGTCTGTATTTTCACTAGACCTCACATGCAGGTACAGTTGTTTGCTACTTTACATTTGTGCGTTTTGGCATTACATCTGGCCCTATGTGTGACATTTTTTTTTACAAAAAAAGGCACTGTGGATTGATAGAATTGAAAGATCCTGGTAGTTATAATTAGTGATGAGCGGATTCGGTTTTACTCGGTTTTACTCGGTTTTACTCGGTTCTCAAAACGGCATCTTATTGGCTCACGGATGTCACGTGTTTTGGATAGCCAATAAGATGCCGTTTTGAGAACCGAGTAAAACCGAGTAAAACCGAGTAAAACCGAACCTCGCTCATCACTAGTTATAATAAGATATTATTATTACTATTATTATTATTATTATTACTGATTGGTAACTGTTTGATTTTTTTGGCAACTTGGTCTTTATTGGGCAGTACGGATGGTGTAATGGTTAGCATTACTGCCTCACAGCACTGAGGTCATAGGTTCGATTCCTACCATGGCCCTAACTGTGTGGAGTTTATATATTCTCCCCGTACTTGCGTGGGTTTCCCCCGGGTACTCCGGTTTCCTCCAACAATCTGAAAACAAACTGATAGGTTAATTGGCTCCCAACACAATTAACCCTAGCGTGAATGTGTCTGTGTATACATGTGGTAGGGAATCTAGCTTGTAAGCTCCACTGGGGCAGGGACTGATGTGGATAGGCAAAATATTCTCTGTACAGCGCTGTGGAATTATATAAATAACTGGTAATAAATAATATTATCTTTATGTTTAAAATGATTTTATTTTCATATGAACAGACAGGGCCCACTAGGTCACTAAGCAAGAGGTTGCTTAGGTCACCAAAGTGTAGATGGGCCCTAAAACAACAAGAAAAATAACATAATGTCACTCATTCAGTGCTTTGAATGTGACCACAATGCACAGACACTGCCTTTGAGTGTGAGCAGCTGCCAGCTTCTTACTTATAACTCTGTAACTGCTGCTCCTCCATTTGTGGAAATGGTTTATGATGTCAATGCCAGCACCGCACACCCAAGTAAAGCAGACCGAGAGAACAGATGCTGCTGTAAGCTGCAACACTACTGCTCCACACAAAGTAAGAGGGTAGAATGGGGGGTATGGCTGAAGGGGATGCGGTCAAAATACTGACAAGGTCAAAATACCGACATTTAAAATGTTGACAGGTCAAAAAGTCGAAATTAGTTTTTCATTATTTTTTTTATTGAAACTGACTTGTTCATACTTTACCATCCCAGTGGACCTGGAGGGGGAAATATAATAGTGTGCCGAGCAGAGCGAGGCACCGTACCCGAAGCATTGTGAGTGCAGTGAGCCATGCAAGGGGACGCAGTCCCCTTATATGGTGTGCATATTGACCTATGTCGACATACACACCAAAAAAAATGAAAACATTTGTGTTGAATTTTTGACATGTCGACATTTTAAATGTCAGTATTTTGACATTGTCATAATTTTCACCTTGTCGGGATTTTGACCGTCAGTCAATGATTGTCGGTATTTTGACCGTCGGGATTTTGATTGTAGGTATTTTATACTAAACTTAGGCTGAAGGGGATGGTTGGGAATGCACACATAAGGATGCCCAGCCAAGGAGATCCAGAGCTCATGAACCAACTCTGCAATCACCACAGTGAACAGGTGAATCAATCACAACCAGGTTTGCAACAATATATTATTATTATTATTATTATTTATATGTTGCCAAAAGGGTTTGGCAGCACCTTACAAAGTACAAAAACAAATGAGTTAAACAAGAAAACCGTGTACAAAACAATGCAGGACAAGAGCATGGTTTATAAATATTGTTGCATCAGCGATCCTAACACTCGAATCATCCGCAGGGCAGCAGCAACCATTGGGTTCTGAATGTGAAGGGGAGCCAGTAATGGGCTTGTAGGAGAGGGGAGGCAGACGTAGTTTGTTTGGAGAGGAAGATGAGTTGGGCAGCAGCATTATGGACATATTGGAGTGGAGAGAGGTAGGAGTCAGTGAGGCCAGATAGGAGATGATTCAAGTAATTCACCTGGAGATGACCAGTGAATAGATGAGGGTCTTAATTTCCTCCAGGATGAAAAAGGGTCTGATCCTATAAATATTTCTGAGATGGAAACGGCAGGACTGCAAAAGGTACTGAATGTGTGTTTTGAAGGAGAAGGAGGTGTCAACTCCAAGACAGCACACTTGAGGGCTAGTGGAGATGGTTGGGTTGCCAATATATAATGAAATAGTAGAAGGGGAGGTTCTATATCCCCGCTATTCATAGGTTTGTGTGTGGCAGCTTGCAGCTCCCACTGCCCAGAGCAGTCAAATTAGTGTTTAGTAAGGCTGATTTTAGCCTTGAGCTGATTTAATTGGGGTAAATAACTCTAATGATGAAGATTCCAAGGGTGATGCCTGTGACAGCCTGGATCATGTTAAATATCTCATTGTTCCCTCGCCTACAGGTAGTTGTGGCACTACAGCTCCCAGCAATCTGTATTGCATCTGCTCAATAGCACAACCTGATTACCATGACGGCATAGCTTTTAGATAATTGTGGAACTAAAGCTCCCAGCAATCTGTATTGCATCTGCTTAATAACAAATCCTGATTAGAATGACTGCATAGCTTTTAGGTAATTGTGGAATTATTGTTATAAGCAGATTTAAACCTGTTTTATTATTAGATATTTTGGGAATTTGTGATGGTATCCTTCTCTCTCACCATTTGTTTGTTTTAGTTTTTATTGCTCCTAATGGGTGATGGGCAAGGGGTGGTTTTAATCAATGTGCTTACAAGGCCTAGCGCTATGGGAAGTAAACTCTTGGCCTGCTGAACAGAAGAAAACTGTAGAAGATACAGTATATTTAAAAGATTGTCTACTATTTTTAATTTGCGAACTGTATCTGAACTTAAAATAGAATTCTATGCGAGAACGCAACAGCCCCATGAATCTTTAAGAGAATTTGATCTCAGTTTGTAGGAATCGCTTAGAGAACTACAGAACTATGAACCCCGTGAAATCCATCAAGAGGAAGGAAAAATTGATACGTCAATTTATTGAAGGGGTTCTCGGGGATGCAGTGCACACTCAATTACACATAATGAGACTTCAGAAACCAAATTGCCATTTCCTCGAATTTAAGGAGACTACTATTAATATTCTGGGACTGAATCAATATTCTGAAACTACCTCCTCTGTACTGGTGGGAAATTCTGAGGCCAGAGGTCCCTATTATGTCCGCCATGAAGAAAGTCTAGACACTCTGGCACCCAAAGAGAGAGTCATAAAACATGCTCAGTCATCCTCATGCCCTGACCAAATTGGTGTGTTAAAAAGTCAGATTGCTAAATTAATCCAGGGTTTTACAGAACTATACAGGGAGCTGAAAGCCTTAAAGAAAGATCAAATGCTTCATCAGGGACAAGAGGAAGGGTATCTCGAATGGCGAACCATAAATTCAGGAAGTTGACTCCCCAACAATTTTGATGCCCAGGGAACACCCATATACCAATGCTGCCATTGAAGTGGACATGTTCAATGTAACTTCAGGTAACAAAAGAACTTAAACTCAAATTCTGAGGCAGAGGATAAGAGCTCAGGAAGAACAGCAAGAATAGCTTCACCCTTGGATGAACAACAATACAAAGATGCAGGTCTAGAAACAGCAATGCAAAATCAGGTTAAAATGGTCAGTGTACCATATGCAGGCAATGTTCTGCCAGCCAATGCAAATAAAATTTTGGGGAAAGTCATATCATTCAATGTACAAAGGGGGTATGGCTTCATAAACTGTACTGACACCAAGGAAGATGTATTTGTACACTATACTGCCATTAAAAAGAACAATCCCAGGAAGTACCTTTGCAATGTGGGAAAAGGAGAGATGGCATTACTCAGGCGAGTACACCATGATAATCTCTAAGGAAATACATTTGATGTTCAAGCAGGCTTTGAGAAGGACTGGGGAAAGTAACAAAGGTGTCCAACGTAGGCAGCATGGATATTAGCTTGTAGTATACATTGTACTTTGTTATGTAATATATGTACTTACCATTTGTTCAAATGTTTAACTGTTAAAGAGACTGTTCTCTATTGAACTTTGGATAATGTGTGTTGCGTGAGGATACACAAATGTCAAGCCGGGAGGTATATAATACCCGCTATGTGACATATTGCTGTGTATCTGATGCTGTGCAGCACTGTGCTGTGCAGTGCGCTGCAGCGCATGTCTGTCATTTCACAGGCAGACAATTCCCAGCAGCCTCTGCAGCTGCTCAAGAGGTCAGGAGGAGGTCACATGACCAGTGTCAGGCAAGTGACTGTTGAGATTGAGAAGCAGTAGCCAGTTTAGGAGGATGTGAGAGCTGTGAAGCGGCGAACCAGCACCAGCGGAGGCAGAGTAGTAGGTGGTCTCTTTGCTGACATGCAGCCAGTGGGTGGTGACACAGCACCTCCACACCCCATAGAGGCAGATTAAGAGGTGGTCTTCTCCTGGACAGACTGTCAGTAGATACCGAGAGAAGGTACCCAATTTACAGAGGCTGCTGAATAAAAGTGTATCATCTGTCCAGTCTTTAGTAACCAGCTCAGAGATGGACATAAGTGCCTGGAGAGAGGTCTGTAACCCTGCACATCAGTCCACACACACCTCACAGGAAAAGGGTCTGCGACTGTGACATTGAGTAACATTCAACAATGAACTGCCCCATTAGTATTCTTAGACCCAGAATGTTCATTGAGATTCAGTTCTAGACAGGAGAATCGACATAGACTGCAAGTTATGCACACTTAGTAGCTTTACTACCTTAGGAAGAACTACAGTAAGACTGAGCAGCGCATTAGAGGACACTCCGTTCTTAGTACCGAAAACAATATTAAGTTTAACCTCAAGTACAGACAGAAAAGGGAGGAACCTCCTGCTAAGAATTACAGCTGATAGCCCCTTCAACAAAAATATAGTAGTAAGAGACCTTCTGGAGTAAAGAGAAAAGGAAACATTGTTGCTAAATTACAGAAAAACAAAAAAGTGACGAGTAATTCACAGAGTTACAGTACTATTGAAGGAATTGGCTTCACAATCTCCACTAAATGACATAGTATCCTGTTCGTGATGCCAAATGTGATACTCCCTACCTGAGTGTCACACAAATGTTTGTAGGTCTTCATATTAGTATTTAGTATGGCTGATTTAAGACTGTGGCTGATTTAATTGGGGTGAAGATTCCAAACGTGACGTCTGTGACTTAGCCTGGACATAAACTGGATGAAAACTCAGAGATAATATCAAACAAATGGGGAAAATATCTACCAAATACATCAACACTTGGACTGCTTTACAACTACAAATGTATGTTCATTTTTAAAATCCTCTAATCCTCACTGTCTGTGAACACTATACAACCAATTTCTAAAAAAAAGCAACACACATCTGTAATGCAATGTTTTCCTTCACATTGTAAATACCTGGGAATCAAATTTTGGTCTGAGAGGCATAGCTAATGAAGATACACCAGGTTGCTGTTTGCACAACATACACTGTGTATTTGTCCATCTTTCATTAGCTAAACATTTGCCTTACCTCTAACCTGTGTACATCAACCACAGTTTATATACTTGCAAATCCTGTCTGAATTACCTTGGTATTACTATCACCTGCATTTATTTAATTCTACTGCTTTCTCTCATTCAGACACAACTCCTATTCTTATTTTTCTACCACTATCTACCCAATCCACACTATGCCCAGGCTGACAACACTCCCCAATATTCCTTGTCTCCCTAATCCTTTATTTTGCCCCCCTGGTACCATCTCTATCCGTCTCTCCCAGTCTCCTAAATCTCATCCTCTCTCCTTTCCTCTGTCTTCCATCCTCCCCTCTGCTTCCCTTTCCCTCCTCTCCTGTTACCCCAATGTCATTCATTTGTGCCCCATCACAGGCAATCTACCCCACCACTCAACCCTGCTCTCTTTCTCCTGTCCCTGTCACCTCACCTCTCCTCCACCAGTATCATACTGCACTCCCTCAATGCCCCACTCCTGCAGTCTCACTTTCTAGCCAGGGCCTAGCACCATCACTACACCAACTATATCCCTTCCTTCCAAATTAATCTTACCTCAATGCTATAGCAATCTTGATAATCTCATTCACATCTCTCCCACAAACTCCTACCCCCATCCTGTGCCCTCTGGAATGCCAGATATGTTTGTAAAAAACTGGTACCCACTCATGACCTTTTCATTTTTTAACTCTCTGCATTTCCTAGCCATTATTGAAACCAGGATTAGCCTCTCTGACACTACTTCTCCTGCTGCTTTCTCTGCTGGGGGCCTCACATTCTCACCCCCCCTGAACTGGGGGTCGTCATGGTGATGGTGTTGGAGTCCAGTTACCCTCTAGCTACACATACCAACTTACTGTATACCTCCAGAACCATACCTTAAATTCTCTACATATGAGGCTCATGCTATATGCCTCTACCAACCTGCTAATCTTAGAGTTGCTGTCATTTACTGTCCACCTGGCATTTCCTCCAACTATGCTTCCTGGCTTTCTCACTTACTCTCTTCTGACATTTCCTCCATTATCCTAGGTGATGTCAACATCCCTATCTAAAACCCCATAAAAGCTCCTGCCTCAAAAACTTCTTAACCTCACATCTTCATTTTGTCTCTCCCAGTGGACCTCCTCACCCTCCCACGTGAACAGGAGCTCACTGGATCTAGTTTTCACTCACCATTGTGATAGTTCTGATTTCTCCAACTTCCCTTTTCCCCTCTATGACCACAACATGCTCTCTTTTAACTTATCTATAGCTGCTTCCCTATCTCTTTCTCCTAAGGCTAGCATCACTAAATATAACTCTGAGGCTACTGACACTATGCATCTGGTGAGGAAGTCATGGCCCTCATTCATCCCCCGCACTAGACCCTATACCCTCCCACCTCCTCTGCTTCATCTCTCCTGCCTGTTCCCATCTTGCCCACATTCTCAATCTCTCCCTCACATCAGGCACTGTCCCCTCTGCTTTCCAGCATGCTCTTGTCTCTTCTCTCCTATTCTTAAAATACCTACCCTTGATCCAAACACCCTCTCCAACTACCGACCCAGCTGTATCATCCCTTTTGCCTCTAAACTCCTTAAGCGTATTGTATGCACCTGCCTTACTGCCTTTCTTTCCTCCCATTCACTTCTTGACTCATTCCAGCCTGGTTTCCGTTCTCTCCATTCCACTGAAACTGCCCTCATAAAAGTCTGCAATGACCTCCATGAAGCTACATCTAAGGTCCACTACTCTCTGCTTAGTCTCCTTGACCTCTCAGCTGCTTTTGACACTGTGGACCACCCTCTCTTTCTGCAAATCCTTCAATCCCTTGGTCTGCGTGATAATGCCTTCTACTGGCTGTCATCTTACTACTCTGATCATTACTTCTCTGTCTCCTGTCATGATGCCACCTCCCCCCACTTCCACTAACTGTTGGTGTGCCCCAAGGTTCTGTTCTTGTTCCTCTCTTTTTCTTTCTCTATACGTCCTCTTTATGTGAACTCATTAGCTCAATATCATCTCTATGCTGATGACACTCAAATCTACGTTTCCTCCCGTGACCACTCCCCTGCTCTCCTCACTCATATCTGCAACTGTCTCTCTGATATCACTTCCAGGTTGTCCCAGCATTTTCTTAAACTCAACATGTCTAAGACTGAGCTGATAATTTTCTCACCCTCCCGCACAACCTCACCTCCCACAATCTCATATTGATGGCACGGCTATCTCCTCTTGCCCCCAAGTGTGCTGTCTTGGATTAATCCTTTACTCCTCCCTCTCCTTCAAGCCACACATTCAGCACCTCTCAAAAACTTGCCATTTTCATCTTAAAAATATTTCCATTATAGGACTCTCTCACCCAGGATGCCACTAACACCATTATCCACTCACTGGTCATTTCCACACTGGACTACTGTAATGTCCTCCTAACTGGAATCACTGACAATTATCTCTCCCCACTCAAATCTATCCTCAGTGCTGCAGCCCAGATCATATTCCTCACTAAACACTCTATGTCCATCTCCCCTCTCCTACAATCCTTTCACTGGCTTCCCTTCTCTTTCAGAATCCAATTCAAACTTCTCACACAGCCTATCCTGCTGACTGATTACTTCCTCCTACTCCAACCTTCAAGATTTCTCTTGTGTTGCTTCCCTTCTCTAGAATTCCCTACCTCTCCCCCTCAGACTCTCCACCCCTCTCCAAAACGTCAAACGTGTTTTCAAAACCCACTACTTCAACAAACCCAGCCTAATCTCATCCTAACCCACTGTGCCACGCTTACTGTCTACCCCATCTGTGTCATCCCTGTCTTTCTGCCCCTCCCTTTTAGAATGTAAGCTTTCACAAGCCTTTCAGGGCCCTCTACCCTCATATGCCTATCCTTCTCTTGCTTAATCCATCCTCAACGGCACCTAATCCCGTGGTTTTCTGCCACTCTGATACTTATGTCAGGTTACTCTGGATCCCTTTTGGTGTGATATAAATAAAGGATAGTAATAATAATAATAATTGGTGTTTTTGTCGGTCACAGGAGGCTTTGGGAGGCAGCACTGTATGCTTAGCGACAGCCAGTGGCTCCAAGGGGGGAGGGTACTAATTTACAGGCCCCAGGTCTGATGGATTTGCCCAGTGGGGCCCCAGTTCCCCCACCTCTTATCTGGCAGCTGCACACGCTGCTGTGTTCTGTGCTGTAGTGTGGCTAAGGAGGTTCATAAAATACAAAGATGTAGAAAGCCACATCTGTATGCTGTTCAAGACAGTATTCACCCCAAATAATGGAATTAAAAAGACAACCAATCTCTGTGCCTAACTGTAGGCACAAATAAATGCAAAGACAGTACTTTTCAGTTCCTAACATGACCTAACCTGGAAGTGTGGAATCTCAGTTCCTGCACAGGGAACACCTCAGGCAAAAGTGTCCAGGATTTGGAGAAGTCGCATCCTGAAAAAATGAAGTCAACTTTCTCAGCTTAACTGACTATTTCTGTTACTGAATTGGACAATGTTTCAGGGACTTGGTAAGGTTCTCAAAGTATGTGTTATGAGCCACGGCTGTGGCTCATTCCTGTTTTGCAGTTTTGTTCTGTATTTCATGTTATACTTCTGTTTATGTTCTCCGTGGGTGTCATGGGGTGCTCGGAGCTCACCCTTAAGGAGGGGATACTGTTATGAACCACAGGTAGTGGTTCATTCCTATTTTATGTTTATAAAGTTGTCTTGCATGCCAGGATTTCCTGTTGCTCTGTTTTAGAATACTCTTGTCTGCTGCCGCTGGTGAGTCTGTGTAATTGCAGCTTGTTCCCATGTGTTCAGCCTCACCTGGCTGCTAATTGCATTTTGTCAGTTTGGAATCATGCAACAGGGCAGCTGCATGGGATTATTAATTAGGCCTCTCTGTTATATGCTGGCTGACTGCAATTCACAGATGCTGGTGATATTCCTTGGTTTGCAGTCTGTTTGAAGTTTGAGCTGGTTCCTGTCAGTCCCTGTGTTGATTCCTGTGTCAGTCCCTGTGTCGATTCCTGTGTCAGTCCCTGTGTCGATTCCTGTGTCTGATCCCGTGTCCTGCTGTGAGGCGTTCCTGCCCTGAGTTCCAGTGGCTTTGCCTGTCCCTGGTCAAGTCTTCTGGCTTCCTGGTGTCCACCGGTCTGTCGTTTGGGATTCTGCCTGTCCTCCAGTTCTGAGAGTTGGTGTCGGCAGCATTAGAAGTTCCTGTCCATTTGCCAGTATTCGTACCGGTTCCGTGAGTAGCGGCTCTCCCGCGTCCGTTGGCCTAGGCCGCTGTATTCCATTATTGTTTCTGTCCCTGGTGTTTTGCAGAGGGTTCTGCTTATGCTGTCACCGCCGGTACACAAAGGTATTGTGTCGGCGTGTGATCAGCATTTCCTTTGTTGTTCTTTTCCTTTGGCGGTTTCTCCGCACATACTTTAGGTTTTTAGTTAGCTTGTAGCCCCTGGCCTGTTTGCTTAGTTAGAGGTCCTTTTGTTAACATTCTGCCTCGGATTTCCCTTTGTCTCTCATTAAGACCGGGGGGCACCGGAGTTGGGCAGACATAATCCGCCCTTCAAACGTGGCTGCCAAGGGCTCAAGAAACCATAGTCTCGCAAGGGATTTCCGATAGCACGGGTGAGACAACAGAGTTAGGGGGCCAGGGGCTATTCCCTTTCCATTCCCCTTTCCCAGCGTTACGTCCTGGTGCTCTGGACTCACTTCATGAACATCTCCCTTGTTCTGAGCACCAGGAACCTAACAGTATGGTTAATACTGCTGTCCATTCTGTAAATATTGTATATAGACTATTATTAATGTTTTTGCATGTATAACCAGTATGGGTAAAATAAAGGTATCATTTGTACCTTTACTTTTTTGTGTCCTGTGCGATCTGCAGGGACTTAATCAGCCAGGGTGCTATGTGAAAGGTGTAGGTGAGTTTAGCACAACAAAAGTGCAGTCTTGGTATCTTCACATTTGTGGCACATTCACATGCATATGTCTTCTAGTTGCCTGGATGCTCATTCCAGGGGGAGGGGAAAGTTCTCTTCCTCTGCATTCTTAAAACACAAATTCAGCAACACATTGCAAACCATAATACCATAATCAATATACCTGATGCATTTGGAATGCCAGGTTTGAGGTGTGGCTCTGTGAGAGTGAGTAGTGATCAGATATATTGATTTACTTAATTCACGAATGATCAGTAAAATATGATAGTAAACTATGCTGGAGTACAATAGACTCCAGCATGGCTATAAGAACCATATTTATTCTTCGATACATGAGGATCACTAGAAATTCTGGGAACAGAGTATGGAACTAGAAGTGTGGGCACTGTAAATCTAAAACTTGTTCATAGCTCCTCACTCTCTATGCTGCGCACTTGCAAGGACCTCAGATATGTTTAACTAAGCCCCACGGCATGGGATACAGTGTAACGAGCAATAAGAAGATAACAACAACGGCCTCTGTTTGTCTTCTCAAAGTATTATTTACTCTTGTGTTCCAGGTGTTCGCTATACTATCATGCACATAAGCAGCGGTGTCGAGAGAGAGGGGGTACAGATTACCTGGGCCCAGACCAGAGCACACCAGTAGCCATTTCTTTGGTGGGATATTTTTTTTTCTTTATTATAAATCAGTGGGCGGGCGTGCAAGCAGTGGTTCGGGCCGCCGGGAGGGGGAGATGTGTATGTGTGTCACCTGGCTGTTTGTCCCTTGTCATGGACATCTCTCACAGCCACTTCCAGCCACTGCACAGCTGCTAGGATCAATCTCTGCAGCCAGCTCTGTTTGGCCTCTTTAGAATCAGCAAGCTCCGGGAGGTGGGCAGGGACTGGGAGGAGCAGGCATGCAGCTGGCTGGCCATGGCCCATGGGTGTAAGAAGTGGCACAGCTCAGCTCAGTTGTAGAATCAACAGCAGGGCTGGTCACCTTGTCAGGAGCTAGTCTGTTAGGCTGCAACACTGTGGGCTGAGAAGTGTGACTGTGAGTGACAGACACAGCACTATGTCTTATAAATTCTATATAAATATGCTATAATACATGCAGCCATTTATTACCATCAGTGTTAGTAGTTTTATATATATATATATATATATATATATATATATATACCTATACATGGAAATAGATAAATATACATACTGTGGCCACACCACTCTGGGGGGGGGGGAGGGGGGGAGGGAGGCCCGGGAAGTTGTTGTACTAAGGCCCTGGATTTCTCTTGGCAGCCCTGCAAATAAGACCTGGGGCAACTGAGTACTAGTGATTCTGTCCTATAGCAAAGTCCACTGCTATAAGTGAAGCCCAACTTTAAAATGTAGAGGTTTACAGGGAAGCTGAGTGCATTCATTACCTAATAAAGGTACAGTATTAGTAATAAAATGATTTTACTGATAAGCTGGCAATTAAACTTGGTCCATCAGTAATGAAGAGCAAGGTACTATTTAGCTCACTGCAATTGATAATGCCATGTGACACCTGTGCTTTACTTTGGAAATGAAATGCTGGTAGTATATCTAATTACCTAAAATTGAGGGCCCAGAAATGAATGATTGGACTCTAGGGGTCTGATTAATAGTTGCACGCTATGCCGACATGAGCTTAGTTGGCCAATGTTTTAAGTACTGCGCATGCATCCTGATTGTCAGCACAAGGAGATGCAGAATGGATTTGAGAGTGTGGATTTTAGTGGGTGTTCTTTGCAGATGACAGGTGTTGGGGGGGCAGTTACGCAGATGTGGGCGTGTCTCAGGTGTGTCACTGACAGTGGCTGTGTTTCAAGATGCACAACTGCTCACACAGTATGTCATGGTAAGATGGAGAAATTGCATCTGCTGTAGGGCTAGTGCAAGTTTCAATTCCCCAACTCAAGACGCTGCAAGTGGGAGTCTCAGTTTTTAATAAATCGGGTGCAGCTTTAGCATAAAGACGCAGTTGCAGCAAAAGATGCGGTCATGGCCATGTCTACGTGCAATTCGGAATTAGACCCTATATTTACGGCACTAATAGCTTTAGTGTAAACTTACACTGACAGTAGCCGACATGTCCTTATTAGATGGATATATTAGCAGTGCAGAATAGAAATGACCCAAGGCTCCATCTTTTCCATTTGCGGTACTCCAGCTGAGATCACATTGCTGATACAGTACATGCTGAATAGCACAGCATGTAACAAGGCCACAGTATTGGACCAGGAAGTCACAAGCTTGTGTTACCTGCTATAGTTTAAGACATTTGTAAGGTTCAATTATTGCAAAATGCTGCTTTTTTACCATTCATTTAAACATCCTTTATACTCATAAGGAGTTAATGAAAAAAAAATAAGGAAATTATTTAATGACAAAATAATTATAATTAGTTAGAAAGAATCTTAATTTATGAAAGTCACGCTTCATTTGATGATAAAACTAGTTGAGATACTTTTATTTAAATAAAGCCATCCCATTATTATCAAAAGAGACAAAACCTTGTATCCTACAGTGTATTGGTGGGAGGTTGAAGATATTGGCAATGAAAAGCTGGCAGAAGGAATCTAATTGCATGCGTTTACCATGGAAGAACACAAGCTCTCTTCTAATTACTGGGTAGAAGTCAGAGCTCTACGGTTGTAAACTCGTAACTGTCAATGATTAAAAGTTAGCCTTCTGACAGTTCATGCAGTCTCCGCTCCAAATGGAAATGCCCAGTGGAGAGCTTTTGAAATTCAAAAAGGATGTAAGATAATAGTGATAAGAATTACTACTTGTTCTACAAATTATTTAGCAGTGTTAAATCATGCAGGACTTGGTGTCATGATGTCTGTTTTATACGCATGATATTCTTAGTCACTTAACGGTAAACCTGTATATTTACATATACTTAAACTGATTCTATGCCTTTTCCTTGTTAATTACGCTAGGCTTCGCAACACATTTCCGTATCATATGGATGAAATGTGTAAGGTCTAAAGGGCAATTTCCTGACCTAACTTCAACTTTTTTCTTCCTAGACCTAGATTATAAATTAACACAATCAGTTTACTGTACATCAGTCTAGAACTGTCCAGCATGGGTAATACAGTAATTACAGTATGTATAAATAAACTATATTATTGTTTCTACAATATATAATTTTTTTAAAAAAGACTTCATTTATGAGGTGGTACAAGCTTTAATAGAAAAGAATAAAAAAACATAAGGAATAAAACACTCAGGCATACAAATAAACAACTAGAGACAAGAACTAATGAAATCTGAATGGTAAATAAGAAACAAATGGTTCCAATTGCATGCCAAACAAGCAATACAATAATGTTTTTAATATGGGTATACTTTAGGATGGAGTGGCAATTTGCAAGGGAAGGAAGCAAAGGAGGGGGAGAGGTAAGGGATATAGGCCCTCATTCCGAGTTGTTTGCTCGCTAGCTGCTTTTAGCAGCAGTGCAAACACTAAGCCACCACCCTCTGGGAGTGTATCTTAGCTTAGCAGAAGTGCGAACAAAAGGATCGCAGCGCTGCTACAAAAAAAGATTGTGCAGTTTCTGAGCAGCTGCAGACCTACTCCTAGCTAGCGATCACTTCAGACTATTTAGTTGCTGTTTTGAAGTCACAAACACGCCCTGCGTTCGGCCAGCCACGCCTACGTTTCCCCAGCCACTCCTGCATTTTTATCTGGCATGCCAGCGTTTTTTCACACACTCCCCGAAAACGGTCAGTTACCACCCAGAAACACCCACTTTCTGTCAATCACTCTGCGGCCAGCAGTGCGACTGAAAAGCGTCGCTAGAGCTTGTGTAAAACTACATCGACTTTTGTGAAAGCACAACGTGCGTGTGCAGTGCGCACCATATGCATGCGCATATTTTTTTTCTGAACGCTGCTCTGCGAACGAAAGCAGCTAGCGATCAACTCGGAATGAGGGCCATAGATCCAGATGGGAAGAGCTGGTGAGTTGCAAGCATCTGAATAAAGAGGGTTTTGAACAAGGAAATAATGTATGAGGCCAGGGATAGGGATGTATAATGGAAAATGCTTAATATAAATTCCATTTTGAAAATATGCCAGATCCTGGTAATGGTGGCATGTTGGTATGGGATCAGGAGGGCTTTCCATCCTGCAGCCATCTGGCATGTAATTGCTGATACAATGTTAGATCAGCCTGGTTTAGTGATGTGAGGCCCCAGGAGGAAAAACTTAAGGGAGAATGGGACAGTTTTACCTTTAAGGGAGGTAATCATTTTTCCAATATCTGACCAAAGAGAATAGAGCTTGGAGCATTGCCCCCAAACAGTATATGGAGAAATTTGCCTTCTGACATACAGATGTGTCCTCTGTCAGCTTGCGGGTAATCATTTGCCGCATGCATATGCAAAGCAACATTGATTTCAAGCTGCCATCAGTGACTAGCCATGTCCTGCGTATGGAGCATGCTCCATACTTTCTTATAGAAGCAGGTGCATATGCATGTGCTTGCGACATTTGTGGGCAGACTGTTTGCACCAAACAAGCTGCATTTACCACGACTTGTTTGCGGGATGACAGAGGGCATATCTGTACAGTTCCTCCAACAGCAGGTGGGAATATTAGGAACTATTTCATGAAGATGGATGGGATCATAATACCATGCATATAGTGTCTATATATGTGTATATATGTGTTTGTTATGCACACTAATAGAACTAGAGACTGCTGAACAACTGATTTTCTCCTATTTATCGGTATCTAGAGTATTCCCCATGGCCGTGTCTCAGGCAGATTTATCAGGGCCCCATAATCAGAGGAAGGAATCTGCAGCTCTAATAGAGAATGGAAAGAAGGTCCTCGGTGGAAGCATGTTGAAGGCACAGGGATTCACAAGTGCTAAGAGATCTGCTCGTTAACCATTGCTTGACAGTATAAAAGTGCCATAATTGGAAAACAATCTTTATGAGGAAAATTACATTTTTCTGTCAATTAAGGAATCAATGGGAAGGAAGATACTGAATCTAATTCCCTTCATCATCAGGGTTTATATGACAAAAAGGAGAGACCAAGAGGAATGTCCGGTTATTGCATAAGGGTATTAGGGGACTAGGAAATATTTCTATACCATTACTATGTCTAGCAATGTCCCAAATTGGAAGAAAATTGCTGTATGACTAAGTGTTGGAGTGTTGGAGAATTGATTTCTGTTGATGAGATCTAGAGAACCACAGGAAGGAGAAGGCGGAGCATGTCCGCTTCAATACCAGTCCAGACCATGTCTAAGATAGGACAGTTCCAAAGACACACTAGATGAGTTAGGCTGCTAAATAAAAGTGCTTTACGTCGGGAATACCTAGACCCCCCACCCTGAGATGGTCTTTGGAGAACCTATAACCTGACTCTAGGATGACTCTTAGACCAAATAAATTGTTGGGAATAATGTTTCAAAAATGTAAATTCATGGGGAGAGACATGGACTGGAAGGGTCTAGAATAAATATAATACTCTGGGGAAGAGGCACATTTTGACAGTATTGACCCAGCCAATTAAGGATAAATATTGGCCTAACAAATTGCCAAGATCAGTTTTAATCAGAACGAGAAGGTGAGTAAAGTTGGCCCAAAATAATTGGTGGTATTGTTTGGTGATTTCAATAACAGAGTATTTAATCTTAATGTGGTGCCATTGAGAAAAGTTGTGTCTCAATGTAGACTGTGTAGTGATGGGGAGGTAGAAATCTAGGACTTCCATTATCTGGGTGTTTTTTATAGACAGAGTTTGAGCCATAATTTTTACTAGTTACAAGGAGTGGGGAAAGAATTGCCTGGGTCCATGATAGTCAATGTCTTCCACATAAAGGGCGATATTGTGAAGCATGAGAACCAACAGAAACCCCATGGATATCTGGGTTGGTGCGAATCTTGACAGCCAAGGTTTCAATTATCAGTGCAAAGATAAGGGGAGAAATGGGGCAACCCTGCCAGAAGGGAGGACACCTTATTGGCTGAGACCAGAGCTTTGGGAATACAAAAAAGAGATTTTCAAATCCCTTAAAAAACTTGCCATTGAAACCGCCAGCCAGTTGCACAGTCATGTTCAGACAGCAACAGTACTCCTGCCATAGGGTAGGTGCAATCTTAGATGCTGCGACCGATGTGGCAGCAATGGTGCTTCTTAGTACTTATAACACTTCCACTGCCATTAGGCATCTTAGTAGGCTGAAAATTGATAATGGCATTTGCATAAAGATGCCAGTGCAGTTACATAAAAAGACGCAGTCACAGCTCAAACTGCATCCACCTCTGAATCAGGCCCTATATACACATCCTAAAGCAAATCCACTGCAACTACTGCATGCTGGGTGCAAGTGATCCGTTAGAATTTGGCATCCAGAATGCATATGCATGGCTCGGAATAGTGAGTAACTCTGGCACAATGTACACGACACACCCACAGGATGATTCTCTTGCATGTGTTTGCTATGTTGCCTCCCAGTTGCCACCCAGAAAGGCCAATTTCGTGTCCACAGACAAAAGGCTGAAATCTCTATGACTCTGAATGTTGCATACGTTCACAGAGGTGCATATGCAGCATGGGACTCATTCACGTTCAATATTGTGTGCATCTCAGAATCAGGCCCATAGGCTCATACCCAAATAATACATTTTACACTTCATCAATGCTACTTTGCACTGTGGTCCATTGGCAACTTGGTAAATGGAGCAAAACAAGAACTTTTAATAGGAATCATGGGTGACCTGTTTTACGATGTAATATGCATACCTAGTTTTGTTTTCAATTTGATGACAGAACAAACACTGCACAATGTGTTTTCTTTCATGGTCTGTCTTCCACTTGGAAAATAGCATGCATATTGTGTTCTAATGCAGTCACATACGTTTCCAATTACAGATTCCATTAGATTCCTCTTATGAATGGAACACAGCTCAATGTTTCACAACAAAAGCTTAGAAAGGTGATGTGTATATTTTGTAACTGGGTCCATTACATGTCATCCTTGCCCTATCTTCATTTTGCTTGCCTGTCAACATATTGCCATGTGTGTCATTTATTGTGACACGTAGGAAACACAACAACCCAAGATAATGGTAGTGCAAATAAATCATTATCAACCCAAGACCAATATAGTACACAAAAATAGCCTCCAAAATTCACTGCAGATTAGAGCAGGAGTTTCTCATTATTCAGAAAAAGTGTGGGCCGATGAAGAGTTGATCCCAAGTCAGTTTAGAGGCTGGGACTCCACAACTGAGAGCATGCATCTATAGGTGATTCAGTGTGGTACGCAACTCACTTGTGCCTGAGGGGACCAAACTGGGTGGTTACTGGGCCTTCACACGTAGACAACGAGCTGAACGTATACAAATGTATGCCTAATTTCAGATGGATCTCTTGTACCAGTTATAGTGCTGGTGCCAGAGTGCACTGATAATGGTGATGGTTACGAAATGAATCATGTGGATAGAAGAGCGCCACAATGTGTACAACTCTGTAGATGGAAGAACATTCTTATTATTCCACATGTGTGCAAATGCGGGTATAATTTAACATCAGACTTGCAATCAACTCTGGATTAGGCTATGTATGTCTGTATAGATTTTGTATAAAAGGGATTCCTTATTTTAATTCAAATTCCATCAACTATCTGGCATTAATTGCTATAAGACACTTATCATAATTAAATACTGGCAGTAGCATCAGTATAACATATGACCACAACTCAGTGATCTATGATTAAGTGACAGATGTACTGCTACTAACCCTTGCATAGTGATATAGTGGAGAGAGATAAACTACCTACCATTCAGCTACGAGCTGTCATTTATCAAACATAGGGGCAGATGTACTAAGCCTTGGAGAGTGATAAAGTGCATGGAGATAAAGTGATTGACCATTTTACATGATAGTTAGAAGCTAATTGGTTGGTACTTTATCTCTCTCTACTTTATCACTCTTCGAGGTTTAGTACATTTCCACCACAGCCTGTAACATGGCATTTAGGGACTGATTTTCTGGTACTTTATCTCCATCCACTTTATCTCTCCGAGGCTAAGGACATCTTACCTTGAGTCATTTATTTGTGCTAAACAGGGCCGGATTAACAGGGGGGTGACATCGGTGGTCGTCCTGGGCCCCCACACACACAGAGGTCGCTAACAGTAGAGACAATGGGGGTAATTCAGACCTGATCACTCGCTAGCTGTTTTTTGCAGTCCAGCCTTCGCATAGTCACCGCCCATCGGGGAATGTATTTTAGTTCTGCAAGTGTGCGATCACATGTGCAGTTTCTGAGTTGCCCAGGACTTACTCAGCCACTGCGATAACTTCAGCCTCTCCGAGCCAAAATTGACGTCAGATACCCGCCCTGCAAACGTTTGGAGACGCCTGCATTTTTCCAACCACTCCCTGAAAATGGTCAGTTGCCACCCACAAACGCCTTCTTCCTGTCAATCTTCTTGCGATTGGCTGTGCGAATGGATTCTTCGTAAAACCCATCGCACTGCAACGATCCGCTTTGTACCCGTGTGACGTGCCTGCACATTGCAGTGCATATGCATGCGCAGTTCTGACCTGATCGCAGCGCTGCAAAAAATGCTAGTGAGCGATCAGGTCTGAATGACCCCCAATGGGGCTAGCGGAGGCAGCCAGCGTCGGGCAGAAGAAGCAGAAGTGCTCTGCTGCTGTTTATGTGGTGATAGCAACTTCCGGACTCTCAGGAGTACTGTAAGCTGCTTCTGCTGCTGCCGGGCACGGAGCTGGTAGCACGGTAGAGTTCCCGCTGCTGGGGACTGGGAAACCTAGACCATCTGCTACTAGTACTAGTTCTGCACACAAGACAGCGCTCTCAAGTGTCCCAAAAGATCTTATGAGAACGAGGTCTACTCGTCTCATTTCGGTGTCTCAGGCTGTAGGTAGGTGCAGACTGATTCAATCCCTCCCAGCACTTAATTCTTCTTCTCTGTGTAATAATCCCTTTGCTGAGTGAGTTTCCTCTTTTGATGCTCTCTCTCTCTCCCTATATATATATATATATATAGTATAGTATATATATAAAACCAACAAACTTGAGGGAGCCCTTATCGAGTATATATATATTTATATATATATATATATATATATGTATAGACGTTGTGACAATAATCCACAAGAACCAGCACACCATGGGGGTAATTCCAAGTTGATCGCAGCAGGAAGTTTTTTAGCAGTTGGCCAAAACCATGTGCACTGCAGGGGAGGCAGATATAACATGTGCAGAGAGAGTTAGATTTGGGTGTGGTGTGTTTAATCTGCAATCTAAATTGCAGTGTAAAAATAAAGCAGCCAGCATTTACCCTGCACAGAAACAAAATAACCCACCCAAATCTAACTCTCTGCAAATGTTACCCCTCTTATGCAGCAGTAGATAATGTAAATTATCTACTGCTGCATAAGGTGTGCTGGTTCTTGTGGATTATTGTCACAACGTCTGGATGTTAAATTTGACCGAGTACCCTACTAAAATTACTGAAGGTGTGTGCATTGCAAATTTGCATATATATATATATTTATTGAATTGTTGAGGATAAGTGAGTTTACTTTGGTGAGTGCTGGGTTCTCTGTTTGTATATATATATATATAAATATATATATATATATATATATATATATATATATAGGTTGAGTATCCCATATCCAAATATTCCGAAATACAGAATTTTTTGGGTGAGAACGAGTTAGTGAAACCTTTGTTTTCTGATGGCTCAGTGTACACAAACTTTGTTTAATACACAAAGTTATTAAAAATGTTGTACTAAATTACCTTTAGGCTGTGTGTATAAGGTGTATATGAAACATAAATGAATTGTGTGAATGTATACACACTTTGTTTAATGCACAAGTTATTAAAAATATTGACTAAAATGACCTTCAGGCTGTGTGTATAAGGTGTGTATGAAACATAAATGCATTCTGCGCTTAGATATAGGTCCCATCGCCATGATATCTCATTATGGTATGCAATTATTCCAAAATACGGGAAAATTCAATATTCAAAATACTTCTGGTCCCAAGCATTTTGGATAAGGGATACTCAATCTGTATATATATATATATATTTATTTATTTATTTGATAAGGGCCCCAAAAGTTTGTTAGTTTGTTGCCCAGGGGCCCCCCACTGACCTTAATCTGACCCCCACCCCCCTATTATCTGCACAGGCACAAAATTACATTGTACTAACTGTATATTTCTGAAAGTCTGCTAGAAAATGAAATAACATTATTTTCTTTTAAGAATGCCCCAGAATATTATCGTCAACTCTAAGCTTTTCCAATCAATAGACACATCATCTATAAACACCAAGTAACATTTTGCAAGAGATTGAAAATGTACAGAACAGTTTTTCAATTATATATCAATATATGACATTTTATGTGTATTACTTTGTGACATATGTAGATTTATAAATGTTGTTTTGACCTTTGTATTGAATTCAGTTTCTTTAGAGATATGCTAAGACTTTGCCATCCCCCCATAAGTAATTTTCTTACAATGCTCACTGCTTATCTGAACGTAGGAAAGATTGAGTGAATTCATAATGAAAGCTAATTTGCATATACAACGACAACAGTCATGATCGGTGCAAGTCATGTCAATGTTATCTTAACTTTTGATTAAGTATCGAACATGATACTATGATACTGGGGAATTGTCCATTCATGAAAACAAGACTTTGCTTGAAATGGAGCTAATTGTGTTTTTGACAAATGTTTATTTAAAAATGCCTTTGCATATACAGTGTTAACATCAGACATGGTGATGTAAGGAAAAGGCATCGTAGTCAGTGATTGTTATCATTGTTCATCCGATAGTGACTTTCTAATGACTTTACCCGCATACAAAAGGGGATATGTATCACACCTTTTAAAGAGGACAAGTGGAGGATTTACCCATAGAAACCAATCAAATTCTAGCTATAATTTTATAGAGTATACTAAAGTGATTATAGCTAGAACCTGATTGGTTGCCATGTGCGACACCTCCACTTGGTCTCTATAGAAGGTTTGATATATCTCCCCAACAATATTATGTCCAGCAGGGCCCCTCATGTATTCGAGAGATCAATATCTACAAATAGCTCTCTGCACTGTTTCTATCCACCCTCTGCTCTGTATAAAGCTAGGAAAATCTGCATGAATTGTATGTAAATGTTATGACTCGTCCTGAGAGTCAGGTATCGAGTCATTACACTCACTCCCATTGGTCTCCTTGCTACGCAGCAACTCTCCTGCAGGTGTCTGTATGTAGATAGATCCCTTAAACTGCATACACACTGGACAATATATCATCTGTTATATCAAACAGATAACAAATCATTTGAGATATGTCTGTGAATTATGTTTTTACAGACATATCGCATCAAAGCTGCAGCATAGCTTATGCTGATATATATGCACATCTCGCTGTGTGTACTCGGACATTTTCTTAAAGGGGCAATCACTTACAAAGCATGGTTTTGCTTTGTAAGTGATTGCCCCTTTAAAAAATGTCCAAGTTCAGACAGCATCCCACATGGCCGCTGAACTAGGCCGTATTACATCCCGTCCTAAGTCTGCATGATCAGGGCCGGATTAAGGCCCACATGGGCCTGGGGCTGAAAATGATCAGGGGCCTAATATGAGAAATTGAGGAGGTGTGGCTAATGTGACGGTGTGGCCAGAGACATGTGGGCATGTATACTCCTTACACTATAAGCCCCAATGTCTCCCAAAATCTGTAAAAGTAGAAAGACACCATGATTTGGTAGTTTATTTCAAAATTGATTTCAATTTAACAACATTTCTAACGAAAGAAAATTGCAGTACCACTTCAACACATATGAAAATACAGTATATGTATGTGTAGCTATGTAAACCTGCTGCTATTAGCTATTATTAACCAACATCTATTCCCAGAAACTGGATAACGATTCATAACACAAACAGGAATATGGTCATTCTCTCTCTTCCAAATGGTCTCTACATTTCCGGAACATCCTGTTTCAATTAGAAATGTGCGGTTCGGTTTTCCTGAAATATACGAGAACACCCAAATGTAGGGGCTCCAAGTCAAACAGAGTCACAGTTTGGAAATACTTTGGGGTTCCGAGTGGAACCAAGTCCCGGCTCGGGTCTGTTATCAGTTATGACCTGGGGTTCTGAGTTGCATGTAAACACATCCAAGTGACACCATTTTTAACTGTTCATATAATTTTTTATGTATTTTGTTGTATCAATGTTTATTGACTTTTATCGATAAACATGATGAATGAATTGTAATCAAAACCGAAACACGGGGTCCATGCACATCTCTAACATCAGTCACTGGTACAGTATTTCCACCCAGCCTGAAATCTTTGTAATTGTAATGCTTACTGGTCCATTTACTATCCGTCAGTATGTCAAAGCCGCTGAGCATTTAAAATTATTGGTTAAAGCTTTTGATGATTATTGGCTTTGAAAAAACAGTGGACAATAAATATTCCCCTTAATGTCATCGGCCTGTAATTACAGTAGGACAAAACTGTATATGATGTATCCTGTGTATGATGTATCCAGGACATACAGTACTTGAAAATGAGAAGTTGCTCAGTATTTTTATTCCTGGTAAAATTTATTACCAGTTATTTATATAGCGCACACATATTCCGCAGCGCTTTACAGAGAATATTTGCCCATTCACATCAGTCCCTGCCCCAGTGGTGCTTACAATCTATATTCCCTACTACATGTACACGCACTTACATTAACTCAAGGGTTCATTTTGTTGGGAGCCAATTTACCTACCAGTATATTTTGGGAGGAAACCAGAGTACCCGGAGGAAACCCAAGCAAGCACGGGGAGAATATACAAACTCCACACAGTTAGGGCCATGGTGGGAATCAAATCCATGACCTCATATATGTGAGGCAGTAATGCTAACCATTACACCATCTGTGCTGCCTACATAAACATAAAATAAAAGCGCAGAAGAAGTACTTTATTATATTGTGTAAAATTATTAGATTATCATTCCAAGAGCATCCATGCCCTTTCTTGTTTATCCCCCCTGTATCATCGTAACCATTCAGAACTAGTGATGTGCACCGGACATTTTTCGGGTTTTGTGTTTTGGTTTTGGATTCGGTTCCGCGGCCGTGTTTTGGATTCGGACGCGTTTTGGCAAAACCTCACCGAAAAATTTTTGTCGGATTCGGGTGTGTTTTGGATTCGGGTGTTTTTTTCAAAAAACCCTAAAAAACAGCTTAAATCATAGAATTTGGGGGTCATTTTGATCCCATAGTATTATTAACTTCAATTACCATAATTTCCACTCATTTCCAGTCTATTCTGAACACCTCACACCTCACAATATTATTTTTAGTCCTAAAATTTGCACCGAGGTCGCTGGATGGCTAAGTGGCCGACACAAACACCTGGCCCATCTAGGAGCGGCACTGCAGTGTCAGACAGGATGGCACTTCAAAAAAATTGTCCCCAAACAGCACATGATGCAAAGAATAAAAGAGGCGCACCAAGGTCGCTGTGTGACTAAGCTAAGCGACACAAGTGGCCGACACAAACACCTGGCCCATCTAGGAGTGGCACTGCAGTGTCAGACAGGATGGCACTTCAAAAAAATTGTCCCCAAACAGCACATGATGCAAAGAAAAAAAGAGGTGCACCAAGGTCGCTGTGTGACTAAGCTAAGCGACACAAGTGGCCGACACAAACACCTGGCCCATCTAGGAGTGGCACTGCAGTGTCAGACAGGATGGCACTTCAAAAAAATTGTCCCCAAACAGCACATGATGCAAAGAAAAAAAGAGGTGCACCAAGGTCGCTGTGTGACTAAGCTAAGCGACACAAGTGGCCGACACAAACACCTGGCCCATCTAGGAGTGGCACTGCAGTGTCAGACAGGATGGCACTTCAAAAAAATTGTCCCCAAACAGCACATGATGCAAAGAAAAAAAGAGGCGCACCAAGGTCGCTGTGTGACTAAGCTAAGCGACACAAGTGGCCGACACAAACACCTGGCCCATCTAGGAGTGGCACTGCAGTGTCAGACAGGATGGCACTTCAAAAAAATTGTCCCCAAACAGCACATGATGCAAAGAATAAAAGAGGCGCACCAAGGTCGCTCTGTGACTAAGCTAAGCGACACAAGTGGCCGACACAAACACCTGGCCCATCTAGGAGTGGCACTGCAGTGCCAGACAGGATGGCACTTCAAAAAAATTGTCCCCAAACAGCACATGATGCAAAGAAAAATGAAAGAAAAAAGAGGTGCAAGATGGAATTGTCCTTTGGCCCTCCCACCCACCCTTATGTTGTATAAACAGGACATGCACACTTTAACGAACCCATCAATTCAGCGACAGGGTCTGCCACACGACTGTGACTGAAATGACTGGTTGGTTTGGGCCCCCACCAAAAAAGAAGCAATCAATCTCTCCTTGCACAAACTGGCTCTACAGAGGCAAGATGTCCTCCTCATCATCATCCTCCGATTCCTCACCCCTTTCACTGTGTACATCCCCCTCCTCACAGATTATTAATTCGTCCTCACTGGAATCCACCATCTCAGATCCCTGTGTACTTTCTGGAGGCAATTGCTGGTGAATGTCTCCACGGAGGAATTGATTATAATTAATTTTGATGAACATCATCTTCTTCACATTTTCTGGAAGTAACCTCGTACGCCGATTGCTGACAAAGTGAGCGGCGGCACTAAACACTCTTTTGGAGTACACACTGGAGGGAGGGCAACTTAGGTAGAATAAAGCCAGTTTGTGCAAGGGCCTCCAAATTGCCTCTTTTTCCTGCCAGTATACGTACGGACTGTCTGACGTGCCTACTTGGATGCAATCACTCATATAATCCTCCACCATTCTTTCAATGGTGAGAGAATCATATGCAGTGACAGTAGACGACATGTCAGTAAACGTTGGCAGGTCCTTCAGTCCGGACCAGATGTCAGCACTCGCTCCAGACTGCCCTGCATCACCGCCAGCGGGTGGGCTCGGAATTCTTAGCCTTTTCCTCGCACCCCCAGTTGCGGGAGAATGTGTAGGAGGAGATGTTGACGAGTCACATTCCGCTTGACTTGACAATTTTCTCACCAGCAGGTCTTTGAACCTCTGCAGACTTGTGTCTGCCGGAAAGAGAGATACAACGTAGGTTTTAAATCTAGGATCGAGCACGGTGGCCAAAATGTAGTGCTCTGATTTCAACAGATTGACCACCCGTAAATCCAGGTTAAGCGAATTAAGGGCTCCATCCACAAGTCCCACATGCCTAGCAGAATCGCTCTGTTTTAGCTCCTCCTTCAATGTCTCCAGCTTCTTCTGCAAAAGCCTGATGAGGGGAATGACCTGACTCAGGCTGGCAGTGTCTGAACTGACTTCACGTGTGGCAAGTTCAAAGGGCAGCAGAACCTTGCACAACGTTGAAATCATTCTCCACTTCGCTTGAGTCAGGTGCATTCCCCCTCCTTTGTCTATATCGTGGGCAGATGTATAGGCTTGAATGGCCTTTTGCTGCTCCTCCATCCTCTGAAGCATATAGAGGGTTGAATTCCACCTCGTTACCACCTCTTGCTTCAGATGATGGCAGGGCAGGATCAGGATTGTTTGGTGGTGCTCCAGTCTTCTGTACAAGGTGGCTGAATGCCGAAAGTGGCCCGCAATTCTTCGGGCCACCGACAGCATCTTTTGCACGCCCCTGTCGTTTTTTAAATAATTTTGCACCACCAAATTCAATGTATGTGCAAAACATGGGATGTGCTGGAATTTGCCCAGATGTAATGCACGCACAATATTGCTGGCGTTTTCCGATGTCACAAATCCCCAGGAAAGTCCAATTGGGGTAAGCCATTCTGCGATGATCTTCCTCAGTTTCCGTAAGAGGTTGTCAGCTGTGTGCCTCTTCTGGAAAGCGGTGATACAAAGCGTAGCCTGCCTAGGAACGAGTTGGTGTTTGCGAGATGCTGCTACTGGTGCCGCCGCTGCTGTTCTTGCTGCGGGAGGCAATACATCTACCCAGTGGGCTGTCACAGTCATATAGTCCTGAGACTGCCCTGCTACACTTGTCCACATGTCCGTGGTTAAGTGGACATTGGGTACAACTGCATTTTTTAGGACACTGGTGACTCTTTTTCTGAGGTCTGTGTACATTTTCGGTATCGCCTGCCTAGAGAAATGGAACCTAGATGGTATTTGGTACCGGGGACACAGTACCTCAATTAAGTCTCTAGTTGCCTCTGAATTAACGGTGGATACCGGAACCACGTTTCCCACCGCCCAGGCTGCCAAGGCCTGAGTTATCTGCTTTGCAGCAGGATGACTGCTGTGATATTTCATCTTCCTCGCAAAGGACTGTTGGACAGTCAATTGCTTACTGGAAGTAGTACAAGTGGTCTTCCGACTTCCCCTCTGGGATGACGATCGACTCCCAGCAGCAACAACAGCAGCGCCAGCAGCAGTAGGCGTTACACTCAAGGATGCATCGGAGGAATCCCAGGCAGGAGAGGACTCGTCAGACTTGCCAGTGACATGGCCTGCAGGACTATTGGCTTTCCTGGGTAAGGAGGAAATTGACACTGAGGGAGTTGGTGGTGTGGTTTGCAGGAGCTTGGTTACAAGAGGAAGGGATTTAGTGGTCAGTGGACTGCTTCCGCTGTCATCCAAAGTTTTTGAACTTGTCACTGACTTATGATGAATGCGCTGCAGGTGACGTATAAGGGAGGATGTTCCGAGGTGGTTAACGTCCTTACCCCTACTTATTACAGCTTGACAAAGGCAACACACGGCTTGACACCTGTTGTCCGCATTTGTGTTGAAATAATTCCACACCGAAGAGCTGATTTTTTTTGTATTTTGACCAGGCATGTCAATGGCCATATTCGTCCCACGGACAACAGGTGTCTCCCCGGGTGCCTGACTTAAACAAACCACCTCACCATCAGAATCCTCCTTGTCAATTTCCTCCCCAGCGCCAGCAACACCCATATCCTCATCCTGGTGTACTTCAACAGTGACATCTTCAATTTGACTATCAGGAACTGGACTGCGGGTGCTCCTTCCAGCACTTGCAGGGGGCGTGCAAATGGTGGAAGGCGCAAGCTCTTCCCGTCCAGTGTTGGGAAGGTCAGGCATCGCAACCGACACAATTGGACTCTCCTTGGGGATTTGTGATTTAGAAGAACGCACAGTTCTTTGCTGTGCTTTTGCCAGCTTAAGTCTTTTCATTTTTCTTGCGAGAGGATGAGTGCTTCCATCCTCATGTGAATCTGAACCACTAGCCATGAACATTGGCCAGGGCCTCAGCCGTTCCTTGCCACTCCGTGTCGTAAATGGCATATTGGCAAGTTTACGCTTCTCATCAGACGCTTTCAATTTTGATTTTTGGGTCATTTTACTGAATTTTTGTTTTTTGGATTTTACATGCTCTCTACTATGACATTGGGCATCGGCCTTGGCAGATGATATTGATGGCATTTCATCGTCTCGGCCATGACTAGTGGCAGCAGCTTCAGCACGAGGTGGAAGTGGATCTTGATCTTTCCCTATTTTAACCTCCACATTTTTGTTCTCCATTTTTAAATGTGTGGAATTATATGCCAGTATCAATAGCAATGGCCTACTACTATATATACTGCGCACAACTAAAATGCACCACAGGTATAGAATGTAGATGGATAGTACACTTAATGACGACACAGAGGTAGGTACAGCAGTGGCCTTCCGTACCGTACTGCTATATATACTGGTGGCCACTGTGTCAGCAAACTGCAAAACTAAAATGCACCACAGGTATAGAATGTAGATGGATAGTATACTTAATGACGACACAGAGGTAGGTATAGCAGTGGCCTTCCGTACCGTACTGCTATATATACTAGCGGTCACTGTGTCAGCAAACTGCAAAACTAAAATGCACCACAGGTATAGAATGTAGATGGATAGTATACTTAATGACGACACAGAGGTAGGTACAGCAGTGGCCTTCCGTACCGTACTGCTATATATACTGGTGGTCACAATGTCAGCAAACTGCAAAACTAAAATGCACCACAGGTATAGAATGTAGATGGATAGTATACTTAATGACGACACAGAGGTAGGAACAGCACTGGCCTTCCGTACCGTACTGTTATATATACTGGTGGTCACTGTGTCAGCAAACTGCAAAACTAAATGCACCACAGGTATAGAATGTAGATGGATAGTATACTTAATGACGACACAGAGGTAGATACAGCAGTGGCCTTCCGTACCGTACTGCTATATATACTGGTGGTCACTGTGTCAGCAAACTGCAAAACTAAAATGCACCACAGGTATAGAATGTAGATGGATAGTATACTTAATGATGACACAGAGGTAGGTACAGCAGTGGCCTTCCATACCGTACTGCTATATATACTAGTGGTCACTGTGTTAGCAAACTGCAAAACTAAAATGCACCACAGGTATAGAATGTAGATGGATAGTATACTTAATGACGACACAGAGGTAGGTACAGCAGTGGCCTTCCGTACCGTACTGCTATATATAGTATACTGGTGGTCACTGTGTCAGCAAACTGCGAAACTAAAATGCACCACAGGTATAGAATGTAGATGGATAGTATACTTAATGACGATGCAGAGGTAGGTACAGCAGTGGCCTTCCATACCGTACTGCTATATATACTGGTGGTCACTGTGTCAGCAAACTGCAAAACTAAAATGCACCACAGGTATATAGAATGTAGATGGATAGTATACTTAATGACGACACAGAGGTAGGTACAGCAGTGGCCTTCCGTACCGTACTGCTATATATACTGGTGGTCACTGTGTCAGCAAACTGCAAAACTAAAATGCACCACAGGTATAGAATGTAGATGGATAGTACCCTTAATGACGACACAGAGGTAGATACAGCAGTGGCCTTCCGTACCGTACTGCTATATATACTGGTGGTCACTGTGTCAGCAAACTGCAAAACTAAAATGCACCACAGGTATAGAATGTAGATGGATAGTATACTTAATGACGACACAGAGGTAGATACAGCAGTGGCCTTCCGTACCGTACTGCTATATATACTGGTGGTCACTGTGTCAGCAAACTGCAAAACTAAAATGCACCACAGGTATAGAATGTAGATGGATAGTATACTTAATGACGACACAGAGGTAGGTACAGCAGTGGCCTTCCGTACCGTACTGCTATATATACTGGTGGTCACTGTGTCAGCAAACTGCAAAACTAAAATGCACCACAGGTATAAAATGTAGATGGATAGTATACTTAATGACGACACAGAGGTAGGGACAGCAGTGGCCTTCCGTACCGTACTGCTATATATACTGGTGGTCACTGTGTCAGCAAACTGCAAAACTAAAATGCACCACAGGTATAGAATGTAGACGGATAGTATACTTAATGACAACACAGAGGTAGGTACAGCAGTGGCCTTCCGTACCGTACTGCTATATATACTGGTGGTCACTGTGTCAGCAAACTGCACAACTGAAATGCACCACAGGTATAGAATCTAGATGGATAGTATACTTGACGACACAGAAGTAGGTACAGCAGTGGCCTACTGTACCGTAATGCTATGTATTATATACTGGTGGTCACTGGTCAGCAAAACTCTGCACTGTACTCCTCCTATATAATATTATACTGGTGGTCCCCAGTCCCCTCAATAAAGCAGTACACTGAGCACAGATATGGAGTGTTTTTCAGGCAGACAACGTATACTGGTGGTCACTGTCAGCAAAACTCTGCACTGTACTCCTGCTATATAATACAGCTGCTCCCCAGTCCCCACAATTATGCAGTGTGAGCACAGATATATGCAGCACACTGAGCACAGATATGGAGCGTTTTTTTCAGGCAGAGAACGGATAAAACTGGTGGTCACTGATCAGCAAAACTCTGCACTGTATTCCTCCTATATTATACAGCTGCTCCCCAGTCCTCCCCACAATTAAGCAATAAAGCACAATCAAGTTCAACAATAACGGAGAGGACGACAGCCACGTCCTCTCCCTAACATTTCCAATGAACGAGTGAAAATGGCGGCGGCGCGCGGCTGCTTATATAGAATCCGAATCTCGCGAGAATCCGACAGCGGGATGATGACGTTCGGGCGCGCTCGGGTTACCCGAGCCATACGGGAGAATCCGAGTATGGGGGGGTTCGGTTTCCGAGAATCCGAACCTGCTCATCACTATTCAGAACATCATTATATGTATCCTATACCCAGGGCCGGCTCTACCATTAGGCAGCTTTAGGCGGCTGCCTAGGGGTGCTGACCACTGGAGGGCACCACTGAAATTTCATCCAGCAAATAAATTTACATATGGGGGAATTGAACACCATAAGGAGCATACACATATATGTACGTCTGTGCGTATATACAGTATGTATGTATACACATAAAATTAAAGGGATGTTGGCACCACAGCTTTCAGAATGCCGACGCTGGAATCCCGACAATCGACATCCTGAATCTTTGTATGCTGGTGAGGGAGGGTTAGTGTAAGGGGTAAGGTTAATTAATTTCATTAAAAATGTTGGTATTCTGGTGGCAAAGATGCTACTGTTGGTATATTGACCATGGCATCCCGTACCCAACCCCAATTAAATATACCCACCAGACCCCATATACAGTATTATACAGTATATGAAGAATAGACAGCACTAAAAGACTTTTAAAGTGAAATATATTGTGAACATAATAAAAATGTTTTGCAGGGGTTTGCAGGTTAGGGGGTGCTAGGCTGAAGCTTTGCCTAGGGTGCAGAGAGACCTTGCTCCGGCCCTGCCTATACCTCACCTAAAATAAAAAGACATCTATGGCCAGGTGGTTCTATCCTCATAGACACAAATACCGGTTTTACCATACAGCACATGCACAGAAGCAAATTTATGTATTCTCTATTTGTGTGCCTACAACTGATTCTGAGTCTGATTTTGTGTGAAATAGACTGAAATTGGGCTTAGTCTTATGGGATTGCTATGGGATTGTCATGTGAGGGTCAGGGTCATTGAGAGCAGCGACAAACCCAAGTACTGGGCTAGTGGTCAAATTTGGGGCCTATGTGCTACCGACACAGATCCCCAAGAGGCCTCTCTAGCCAGCCCCTGTCTAACACCCCCCCCCACACACACACACACACACACACACTTCCTCAGAGCCCCTGGGGATTGTAATAGAAGTGTCATGGGCATACATGGAAGCCTGTTTCTGATAGATCTCTTGCACTCACCATGTGGCTGGGGCACGCCGGTGGTGGTTGTGACGGTCGGCATAAAATCAATGGGCGGCCAGGCTTGCTGGTTAAAGATGAATGGATTGTTGCATTGGCTGTGCAGACTCGCATTAGTATAAGGTAGTAAATGAATTTGAAGTGCATCCCCTCCAGGAATACTTTCTCTAAGATGCATGAGGATGTTACATATTCAGGAGTGATCTGGCTGTCTAAAAGTCTTTGGAGAACCTGCAATACTGTATCATTAAAACTAGAGATGTGCACAGACCCCCGTATTTTGGTTTTGGTTCTAAATCATTGTTGTGTTTTGGTTTGGTTTTGGCAAAACCAGCCTCAAGTGATTTGGTTTTGGAATTGTATATTTAAAAAAAAACAAAAAAACTCCAGTAACTTGTACCTGTTTTTGTTCCTACAGAATCATTAACATCAATAACATTAATTTTCAGAGTGAAACTGCACCTGAAATTACTAGTGCAGGACACACATGTAATCCAAAACACTCAAGATTGTTTTTTAGATCCAAGATCGAAACTCAGAACCCCATGGCTAAATGCAATAGCCTCCGAGTTCCGGAGGAGCAGGATTTTTGTGCGAGTCTGCCCGTTTTTTTAGAGCAGCAATCATTTACAAGGCAAAACCAACCTGATTTTGCCTTGTAAATGATTGCTGCTTTAAAAAAAACAACAACGGGTAGACTCACATAAAAGTCACACACCTCCGGAACTTGGAGGCTATTACAGTTTGCCGCCAATGTTTGTTTAAGTCCAGTTTACAGAAAAACCAAACTATTCATCTGTAATAGAAATATCTGCCAATATTCCTGATTTAGAAAAAGAGAAAACTTAGGTCTTGTCATCAATCTAACAGTGCCTGATCTGTCTATACTATTCACATTTTGTGCCTGACCATGGGGGTAATTCAGAGTTGATCGCAGCAGCAAATTTGTTAGCAGTTGGTCAAAACCATGTGCACTGCAGGGGGGGGGGGGGGGGGGGGCAGATATAACGTGCAGAAAGAGTTAGATTTGGGTGTGGTGCAGTGTAAAAATAAAGCAGCCAGTATTTACCCTGCACAGAAACAAAATAATGTATCCAAATCTAACTCTCTCTGCAAATGTTATATCTGCCACACCTGCAGTGCACATAGGGGGTCATTCTGGCCCGATCGCATGCAGTTTATCGCAGTGGTGCAATCGGGTCAGAACTGCGCATGCTAAAGCTGCGCTGGTCGGGAGCTACTTTTGAAGTGCACAGGCATCGCCGCTGTGCGATGCCTTTGCACTTCTGTGGGGGAGGGGGGGCGGCAGTGACATGCGGGGCGGGATAGCCCTGTGCTGGGCGCCCCCCGCATGTCAGTGTGATGATCATAGCTGTGCTAAATTTAGCACAGCTACGATCATCTCGGAATGACCCCCATGGTTTTTCTCAACTGCTAACAAATTTGCTGCTGCGATCAACTCTGAATTACCCTCCATGACCCTTCTAAGTAGGCAATAGGCCACAAAAGTAGACTGTTGGTCGTTATGACAGTTATGTTATTTTCCGAAGTATTTGATAACAGTTAGAAGGCCACGGCACAAATACTATGCACAAAGAAATGTATTTCCTGTTTAAAATGAGGTCATATTTATAGCACATCCTCGGGTACAGTAAAACCCAGAGTCAAATGATTTCCCAGTGTACGATGTAAAACCATCTTACAGATTGTACACATTATCTTGCAGAACTTTTAATGACTATAAAGTGCATATGTGGCGACAATTTGAACTGAAAGCATTTAAATATCTCCATCCCCTGTATGATTTCCTTGGAAATCCATATCTGTAAAACATCTGAAAGGTAGTGTCATTTTTAAAATTTTCATTAGATACCAAACACTTTTGCTTTGCTGTTTTTTCTAATGATTAATCCTCAGCGAGACACCAAGCTCTCATTTTGTTCCCTAACATGCAAAAGTCATATTTCTTTCCCAGAGTAACAGTCTTTTAGAAGATGCAAATTCATGGATTGATGGTGTTTATGAATATGAAGTTTCCTTTTATTTATAGCAATGTTAGCAATGTAACAAAAAATACATTATAATCACATCTCATATAAATTTCAAGATGTCCCACTTACAGTTTTCATGATCCAAGTTAGGGATGATTACAAAAATCATAGCTGCTTCACATTTGCAATTAACTAAATGGGATAAGGCCACAGATGGTGTTACACATACAAATAAATCTAAATATTCAGCGTAACACGGTTACAATTAAGATGTCTGTATAGGAAAAAAAACATGTTTGTACTCAAGAATAATGAGGAAAGAGTTACTGTGGACATATACTGAAAGTACTTACTGCTTAAATGATATGTTTCAAGATAAGTAACACATTCACACTGCCGCAGAGCTGGAGTATTTCAAACCATTTTTATATTGCTGAATCTGCTGTGTGTTATATTTCTCTCTGGTTCTTGTGCCCTGATTTATCTAAATAATAGCTAAAGTGCCAAGGAACTGTATATATCCATAGCGAAGAGCCATGTGGAAGCTTGAGAGGATAGAAAAATAAAAAGTAGTCTCTTTTATAGTCTGAATAAGTTATCCACTCTAGCTTCATATGTAGAAGTGTTTCCAAATGACTTGCCTGGGCTATCTTTTTTTTTCTTTAAGCGGATTTATTAGGACCTGGTAACTGCAACCTTTTATCACAGTAGTAAACAAAGACTCCAGGAAAAGTTGTAGGGTTTATAGTGCATGAAAAAGACTTGACTTTCTCCTGACTGTTAATTGTATTGTTAGGTCAGCAATCAGCAACATTATATATTTCAAGTAGGGATGAGCGGGTTCGGTTCCTCTGAATCCGAACCCGCCCGAACTTCAGTTTTTTCTTCACGGGTCCGAGCGACTCGGATCTTCCCGCCTTGCTCAGTTAACCCGAGCGCGCCCGAACGTCATCATCCCGCTGTCGGATTCTCGCGAGGCTCGGATTCTATCGCGAGACTCGGATTCTATATAAGGAGCCGCGCGTCGCCGCCATTTTCACACGTGCATTGAGATTCATAGGGAGAGGACGTGGCTGGCGTCCTCTCCGTTTAGAGAAGAGAGTGAGACAGTAGAGAGAGACACAGTAGTAGTAATTTTGGGGAGCATTATTAGGAGGAGTACTACTATACTACTACTACTTGCTGAAGTGATATAGATTAGATAGTGTGACTGTATTAATTATCTGACTTGTGGGGGAGACACTGACAGTGGGGAGCAGTTAGAGTCTGAGAGCTGGACTCAGGAGTACATATAACGTACAGTGCACACTTTTGCTGCCAGAGTCAGTGCCACACTGCCATTGTGACCACACTGACCACCAGACCAGTATAATATATTTTGTTATTGTCTGCTTAGGAGTACTACTTGCAAGTTGCTGATAGTGTGACCAGTGACCTGACCACCAGTTTAATATATATATATATATATAATTGTATATAATATATATATATGTATAATATTGTATACCACCTACCCGTGTTTTTTTTTTTTTCATTCTTCTTTATACATACTACTATAGTAGCTTACTGTAGCAGTCTGCGGTGCTGCTGAGCTGACAGTGTCCAGCAGGTCCGTCATCAGTCATTACATAATAAATATATATACCTGTCCGGCTGCAGTACTAGTGATATTATATATACATATATATTGATTTCATCTCATTATCATCCAGTCTATATTAGCAGCAGACACAGTAAGTTAGTCCACGGCTGTAGCTACCTCTGTGTCGGCACTCGGCAGTCCATCCATAATTGTATACCACCTCCCCGTGGTTTTTTTTTTTTCTTTCTTCTTTGTACATACTACTATAGTATAGTAGCTTACTGTAGCAGTCTGCGGTGCTGCTGAGCTGACAGTGTCCAGCAGGTCCATCATCAGTCATTACATAATAAATATACATACCTGTCCGGCTGCAGTACTAGTGATATTATATTGATTTCATCTCATTATCATCCAGTCTATATTAGCAGCAGACACAGTACGTTAGTCCACGGCTGCAGCTACCTCTGTGTCGGCACTCGGCAGTCCATCCATAATTGTATACCACCTCCCCGTGGTTTTTTTTTTTTCTTTCTTCTTTGTACATACTACTATAGTATAGTAGCTTACTGTAGCAGTCTGCGGTGCTGCTGAGCTGACAGTGTCCAGCAGGTCCGTCATCAGTCATTACATAATAAATATACATACCTGTCCGGCTGCAGTACTAGTGATATTATATTGATTTCATCTCATTATCATCCAGTCTATATTAGCAGCAGACACAGTACGTTAGTCCACGGCTGTAGCTACCTCTGTGTCGGCACTCGGCAGTCCATCCATAATTGTATACCACCTCCCCGTGGTTTTTTTTTTTCTTTCTTCTTTGTACATACTACTATAGTATAGTAGCTTACTGTAGCAGTCTGCGGTGCTGCTGAGCTGACAGTGTCCAGCAGGTCCGTCATCAGTCATTACATAATAAATATACATACCTGTCCGGCTGCAGTACTAGTGATATTATATTGATTTCATCTCATTATCATCCAGTCTATATTAGCAGCAGACACAGTACGGTAGTCCACGGCTGTAGCTACCTCTGTGTCGGCACTCGGCAGTCCATCCATAATTGTATACCACCTCCCCGTGGTTTTTTTTTTTCTTTCTTCTTTGTACATAGGCCCTCATTCCGAGTTGATCGGTCGCAAGGCGAATTTAGCAGAGTTACACACGCTAAGCCGCCGCCTACTGGGAGTGAATCTTAGCTTCTTAAAATTGCGACCGATGTATTCGCAATATTGCGATTACTAACTACTTAGCAGTTTCAGAGTAGCTCCAGACTTACTCTGCCTGTGCGATCAGTTCAGTGCTTGTCGTTCCTGGTTGACGTCACAAACACACCCAGCGTTCGCCCAGGCACTCCCACCGTTTCTCCGGCCACTCCTGCGTTTTTTCCGGAAACGGTAGCGTTTTCAGCCACACGCCCCTGAAACGCCGTGTTTCCGCCCAGTAACACCCATTTCCTGTCAATCACATTACGATCGCCGGAGCGAAGAAAAAGCCGTGAGTAAAAATACTTTCTTCATAGTAAAGTTACTTGGCGCAGTCGCAGTGCGAACATTGCGCATGCGTACTAAGCGGATTTTCACTGCGATGCGATGAAAAATACCGAGCGAACAACTCGGAATGAGGGCCATACTACTATAGTATAGTAGCTTACTGTAGCAGTCTGCGGTGCTGCTGAGCTGACAATGTCCAGCAGGTCCGTCATCAGTCATTACATAATAAATATACATACCTGTCCGGCTGCAGTACTAGTGATATTATATTGATTTCATCTCATTATCATCCAGTCTATATTAGCAGCAGACACAGTACGGTAGTCCACGGCTGTAGCTACCTCTGTGTCGGCACTCGGCAGTCCATCCATAATTGTATACCACCTCCCCGTGGTTTTTTTTTTTCTTTCATCTTTGTACATACTACTATAGTATAGTAGCTTACTGTAGCAGTCTGCGGTGCTGCTGAGCTGACAGTGTCCAGCAGGTCCATCATCAGTCATTACATAATAAATATATATACCTGTCCGGCTGCAGTACTAGTGATATTATATATATATATATATTGATTTCATCTCATTATCATCCAGTCTATATTAGCAGCAGACACAGTACGGTAGTCCACGGCTGTAGCTACCTCTGTGTCGGCAGTCGCTGGTCCATCCATAATTGTATACCACCTACCCGTGTTTTTTTTTTTTTTCTTTCTTCTTCTTTATACATACTACTATAGTAGCTTACTGTAGCAGTCTGCGGTGCTGCTGAGCTGACAGTGTCCAGCAGGTCCGTCATCAGTCATTACATAATAAATATATATACCTGTCCGGCTGCAGTACTAGTGATATTATATATATATATATATATATTAATTTCATCTCATTATCATCCAGTCTATATTAGCAGCAGACACAGTACGGTAGTCCACGGCTGTAGCTACCTCTGTGTCAGCAGTCGCTGGTCCATCCATAAGTATACTAGTATCCATCCATCGCCATTGTTTACCTGAGGTGCCTTTTAGTTGTGCCTATTAAAATATGGAGAACAAAAATGTTGAGGTTCCAAAATTAGGGAAAGATCAAGATCCACTTCCACCTCGTGCTGAAGCTGCTGCCACTAGTCATGGCCGAGACGATGAAATGCCAGCAACGTCGTCTGCCAAGGCCGATGCCCAATGTCATAGTACAGAGCATATAAAATTCAAAACACCAAATATCAGTAAAAAAAGGACTCCAAAATCTAAAATAAAATTGTCGGAGGAGAAGCGTAAACTTGCCAATATGCCATTTACCACACGGAGTGGCAAGGAACGGCTGAGGCCCTGGCCTATGTTCATGGCTAGTGGTTCAGCTTCACATGAGGATGGAAGCACTCAGCCTCTCGCTAGAAAAATGAAAAGACTCAAGCTGGCAAAAGCACCGCAAAGAACTGTGCGTTCTTCGAAATCCCAAATCCACAAGGAGAGTCCAATTGTGTCGGTTGCGATGCCTGACCTTCCCAACACTGGACGTGAAGAGCATGCGCCTTCCACCATTTGCACGCCCCCTGCAAGTGCTGGAAGGAGCACCCGCAGTCCAGTTCCTGATAGTCAGATTGAAGATGTCAGTGTTGAAGTACACCAGGATGAGGAGGATATGGGTGTTGCTGGCACTGGGGAGGAAATTGACAAGGAGGATTCTGATGGTGAGGTGGTTTGTTTAAGTCAGGCACCCGGGGAGACACCTGTTGTCCGTGGGAGGAATAGGGCCGTTGACATGCCTGGTGAAAATACCAAAAAAATCAGCTCTTCGGTGTGGAAGTATTTCACCAGAAATGCGGACAACATTTGTCAAGCCGTGTGTTGCCTTTGTCAAGCTGTAATAAGTAGGGGTAAGGACGTTAACCACCTCGGAACATCCTCCCTTATACGTCACCTGCAGCGCATTCATAATAAGTCAGTGACAAGTTCAAAAACTTTGGGCGACAGCGGAAGCAGTCCACTGACCAGTAAATCCCTTCCTCTTGTAACCAAGCTCACGCAAACCACCCCACCAACTCCCTCAGTGTCAATTTCCTCCTTCCCCAGGAATGCCAATAGTCCTGCATGCCATGTCACTGGCAATTCTGACGAGTCATCTCCTGCCTGGGATTCCTCCGATGCATCCTTGCGTGTAACGCCTACTGCTGCTGGCGCTGCTGTTGTTGCTGCTGGGAGTCGATGGTCATCCCAGAGGGGAAGTCGTAAGCCCACTTTTACTACTTCCACCAAGCAATTGACTGTCCAACAGTCCTTTGCGAGGAAGATGAAATATCACAGCAGTCATCCTGTTGCAAAGCGGATAACTGAGGCCTTGACAACTATGTTGGTGTTAGACGTGCGTCCGGTATCCGCCGTTAGTTCACAGGGAACTAGACAATTTCTTGAGGCAGTGTGCCCCCGTTACCAAATACCATCTAGGTTCCACTTCTCTAGGCAGGCGATACCGAGAATGTACACGGAAGTCAGAAAAAGACTCACCAGTGTCCTAAAAAATGCAGTTGTACCCAATGTCCACTTAACCACGGACATGTGGACAAGTGGAGCAGGGCAGGGTCAGGACTATATGACTGTAACAGCCCACTGGGTAGATGTATGGACTCCCGCCGCAAGAACAGCAGCGGTGGCACCAGTAGCAGCATCTCGCAAACGCCAACTCTTTCCTAGGCAGGCTACGCTTTGTATCACCGGTTTCCAGAATACGCACACAGCTGAAAACCTCTTACGGCAACTGAGGAAGATCATCGCGGAATGGCTTACCCCAATTGGACTTTCCTGTGGATTTGTGGCATCGGACAACGCCAGCAATATTGTGTGTGCATTAAATATGGGCAAATTCCAGCACGTCCCATGTTTTGCACATACCTTGAATTTGGTGGTGCAGAATTTTTTAAAAAACGACAGGGGCGTGCAAGAGATGCTGTCGGTGGCCAGAAGAATTGCGGGACACTTTCGGCGTACAGGCACCACGTACAGAAGACTGGAGCACCACCAAAAACGCCTGAACCTGCCCTGCCATCATCTGAAGCAAGAAGTGGTAACGAGGTGGAATTCAACCCTCTATATGCTTCAGAGGTTGGAGGAGCAGCAAAAGGCCATTCAAGCCTATACAATTGAGCACGATATAGGAGGTGGAATGTACCTGTCTCAAGTGCAGTGGAGAATGATTTCAACGTTGTGCAAGGTTCTGCAACCTTTTGAACTTGCCACACGTGAAGTCAGTTCAGACACTGCCAGCCTGAGTCAGGTCATTCCCCTCATCAGGCTTTTGCAGAAGAAGCTGGAGGCATTGAAGGAGGAGCTAAAAGGGAGCGATTCCGCTAGGCATGTGGGACTTGTGGATGGAGCCCTTAATTCGCTTAACAAGTGTTATGATTCCAGCACTCTGGTCTGAGGTGGTCCTATTGCAAGGACCGGAGCACTGGAACGGAATGCTGGGGAAGGGAGCGGGAATAGAAAGTAGCCCCTGGCGCCCTAACTCCGTTGTCTCGCCCGTGTTGTCAGAAATCCCCTGCGAGACTATGGTTGCTTGAGCCCATGGCAGCCGCGTTTGAAGGGCGGATTATGTCTGCCCAACTCCGATGCCCCCTCAGGTCTTAATGGGAAACAAAGGGAAATCCGAGACAGGGTGATAACAAGGGGCCCTCTGACTAAACAACCAGGCCAGGGGCTACAAACTAACTGACTAAACCTGAGGTATGTGCGGTAACCCGCCAGGGAAAAGAACAACCAAAATCCACTAGTCCGTACTCCTACCCAGCACCGCTGGATACCAGAGTGGATCTGTGGGAGCGGAATCCTCCGCAAAAGCTCCGAAACACAAATAATAAATGACAAATAATAAAGCGGCCCAAGCCGCAACACACGGCTACGCCGTGACTCACGAACACCACTGGATGTTCAAAAGGTGCTCAGTCAGGACTCCAGGAACAGATGACGACTTCCTAGTACAGGACAACTGAGAACAGGAACGACCGGATACAGCAGGACTGGAAACACTCACAGCAAACAGATTCAGCATGCAGGAAGCTATTACCGGCGTCTGTGAGAAGCCCAGGAAGTGTATTTAACAGGGAGTCCTCCAATCAGCTGTTTGGAGGCTGATTGGATTAGATGCCATACAGCTGCCAAGCTGCATGGCCAGGAAAACAGATATCTATTAATTAAATTGAACCCAGCAACGGGGAAACGCAGTCCGTAAGTGGCGTCCCCGTTGCTAGGGTCCGTGCGGCTCCGTGCGCCCGGCGTCTAGCGTTGCCAGGGAGCCAGCGGCTGTACGCGCACGGCGTCCCTGGTTGCTAGGCGCCGGGCCGCACCGACGAGCGGACCCCGGCGCCTAACAGTACCCCCCCTTGAGGAGGGGTCAAGGAACCCCTAAAGCCTGGTTTCCGAGGAAATTCCCGAAAAAATGCCCTCTTGAGCCTCGGGGCATGGAGATCCTTATCCAGGACCCAAGACCTTTCCTCTGGACCATAGCCTCTCCAGTGCACCAGAAAATAAAGCCGACCCCGGGACAATTTGGAATCGAGAACCTTCTCTACCAAGAACTCCTGATGACCCTGTACATCTACTGGTGATTTCCCCTGAGACATCTTCCGAGGAAATCTACTGGAAGAAACGTATGGTTTCAACAAGGAGCAATGGAACGTATTTCCGATCCGGAGAGCTCTTGGTAAACGTAACCGGAAAGCAACTGGATTGATTTTTTTAATAATATGAAATGGTCCAATAAATTTGGGGCCCAATCTAGCTGAGGTTTGTCGAAGTTTAATGTTACGAGTCGACAACCATACCCTATCTCCCACCTTAAAAGTGCAAGGCCGCCGGAGCCTGTCAGAAAATGTTTTCTCTCAAAATGCCGCTTTTCTGAGAGCAAGGTGCACTTTTCTCCAAATGAGTCTGAGATGAGAGGTTAAGGTTAGCGAGGAGACAGAGGAATGTTGAAAAAAAGAATTAGCTCTGGGGTGAAAACCAAAAACTGAAAAGAATGGAGACACATTAGTGGAGGAATGACAAGAATTGTTGTAAGAAAACTCCGCCAAAGGAAGAAACTCGGACCAATCATTCTGGAGTTTGGCTGAGTACAAACGCAAATACTGTTTTAATGATTGATTAACTCGCTCGGTCTGCCCGTTGGATTGGGGATGGTAGCCGGACGTTAAAGACAATTTCATCTTTAATGAGGCACAAAAAGACTTCCAAAATTGTGCAATGAATTGTGGACCCCGATCAGAAACAATATCAGTGGGTAACCCATGAAGTCTGAAAACATGGCGGAGAAACAAAACTGCCAATTCCTGGGCAGATGGCAGTCGGGGAAGAGCAATGAAATGGGCCATCTTGCTAAAACGGTCCACTACCACCCATATGACTCGGAATCCGGCTGACAGAGGGAGGTCTACCACAAAATCCATGGAAATATGAGACCATGGCCTGAGAGGAACATTTAAGGGCATAAGTTGCCCGATGGGTAAGGAACGGGGACCTTTATGCTGTGCACAGACCTGACAAGAAAAAACAAACTCCTTAATGTCTTTAGAAAGACCAGGCCACCATACTGAGCGAGAGACTAATTCCAAAGTCTTAGAGGTCCCCGGATGCCCGGCAACTTTGCTATCATGAAACTCAGTCAAAACAGTAGCTCTCAAAAACTCAGGGACATAAAGACGACCAGCAGGAGTATTTCCAGGAGCTTGATGTTGAAGCTGCTTTAACTGGGTAAATAAATCTTGTGTGAGGCCTGCCCAAATGACTGAAGACGGAAGTATGGGAGTAACAGGACTGTTATTATGAACTGGAAGAAAACTGCGTGACAGGGCATCCGCCTTGGTATTCTTGGAACCTGGCCTGAAGGTGATAATAAACTTGAAACGAGTAAAAAATAAAGCCCAACGAGCCTGCCGGGCATTCAGCCATTTAGCTGATTCGATGTACTGAAGATTTTTGTGGTCAGTCAATACTGAAATGGTATGTGTTGCTCCCTCAAGCCAATGCCTCCACTCCTCGAATGCCCATTTAATAGCCAGTAACTCCCGGTTACCAACATCGTAGTTGGATTCAGCGGAAGAGAATTTCCTGGACATAAAGGCACAAGGATGTAATTCTAGAGAGTCCGGATCCTTCTGAGATAGGATAGCCCCCACTCAAACCTCCGAGGCATCAACCTCAACAATGAAGGGCAATTCTGGGTTGGGATGTCTGAGGACTGGGGCTGAGACGAAAGCTTGTTTCAAGGCCTGAAATGATAACTCAGCTTCACGTGACCAGTTGGTAGGATCCGCTCCCTTCCTAGTCAGTGCCACAATGGGAGCAACCAGGTCGGAAAAAGAATGAATAAATCTTCTATAATAATTCGCAAACCCTAAAAAGCGCTGAATTGCTTTTAAGTTGGTGGGTTGCGCCCAACTAAGGATGGCTTGGAGCTTCTTTGGTTCCATACAGAATCCCCGAGGGGAAATAATGTACCCTAAAAAGGATACCTCCGTGACATGAAACTCACACTTCTCCAGCTTGGCATAAAGGTGATTTTCACGTAATTTTTGAAGAACCTGACGCACCTGGGTAACATGTTGTTCTATAGAGTCAGAATAGATCAGGATATCATCTAAGTAAACGACCACGAATCTTCCAAGAAAATCACGGAGCACATCGTTAATGAGATCCTGGAAAACTGCCGGAGCGTTAGACAAGCCGAACGGCATCACCAGATACTCGTAGTGACCCGACTGAGTACTGAACGCCGTTTTCCACTCATCTCCCGACTTGATTCAGATGAGGTTATACGCTCCCCTCAGGTCAATCTTAGAAAAAATCACAGCCGAACGCAGCTGATCAAAGAGGACAGAAATCAGCGGCAGAGGGTAAGTATTTTTAATTGAGATCTTATTCAGAGCTCTAAAGTCAATGCAAGGTCTGAGTGATCCATCTTTCTTCTCCACAAAGAAGAAGCCTGCACTTAAAGGGGATTTAGATGGCCTGATAAATCCTTTCCCTAGGCTCTCCTTAACATACTCATTCATGGCCGCAGTTTCTGGTCCGGACAATGCATATAACCTTCCCTTTGGCAATGTGGCACCAGGAATTAGCTCAATAGCACAATCATAAGGCCGATGGGGAGGCAGAATGTCCGCATTGCCCTTGGAAAATACATCAACAAAGTCCTGGTATTCCACGGGAATGGGTTCAGGAATGGCAGCAGCTATTCTAACGGGAAACGTAATACATTCCTTATTACAGATGGTACCCCATTGTGAGATCTCCCCCGACTGCCAATCAATGATGGGATTATGAAAGGCCAGCCAAGGGTGACCCAGAACCACTGGAACTGCTGGGCAATGGGTAAGGAAAAACTCAATCTTTTCGGAATGAAGAGCTCCTACCGTAAGTAGTACAGGGGGTGTACAGAGGGAAATAACCCCATTGGACAAGGGACTCCCATCTAAACCATGCATGGTGATACACCTACCCAAGGTTAACTGAGGAATACCTAAGGCCTTGGCCCACGTTAAGTCCATAAAGTTCCCTGCAGCTCCACTGTCAACAAAAGCCGACACCGAAGAACTGAGGCTGCCAAAGGAAACTTTAGCTGGGACTAACAGGGAGTTACTCGAGGAGATAAGCTGCAGACCAAAGTGAACCCCCTCACAATTCACTTGGTCGAGGCGTTTCCCGACTTGTTCGGACAATTACGGGCAAAATGTCCCTTACCCCCACAGTACAAACAAAGACCAGAGTTTTGCCTTCTGGCTCTTTCTTCTGGAGACAGCCTGGAGAGACCCATCTGCATGGGTTCCTCTATGTCTTCAGGAATGGAAAATACACAAGGAGTAGACCTGACAGGTGCTCCTTTTTCAGCCCTCCGCTCTCTGAGACGACGATCAATCTTAATAGAAAGCTCCATGAGTTTATCGAGCGTCTCAGGAGCGGGATACTGAAGGAGACTGTCTTTTATAGACTCAGATAAGCCGAGGCGAAACTGACTGCGCAGAGCTGGGTCATTCCAGCCACAGTCGTTCGACCAACGGCGAAACTCTGTACAATAAACCTCTGCAGGATCTCTACCTTGTCTGAGAGCGCGTAACTGAGTCTCGGCGGATGCCTCCCTATCAGGGTCATCATACAAAAGCCCTAAAGACCCCAGAAAGGCGTCTACTGACAACAATGCCGGATCCTCTGCTTTTAAACCAAAAGCCCAGGTCTGGGGATCCCCCTGGAGCAAAGAAATAATAATTCCGACCCGCTGAGATTCAGTACCTGAGGAGATTGGTCTTAAATGAAAATAAAGTTTACAGGACTCTTTAAAATTAAAAAACTGCTTCCTATCACCAGAAAAACGGTCAGGCAAGTGCATTTTTTGGTTCAGGGACTACCCTCGGGGAAGTTCGTAAAAGATCTTCCTGCGACTTCACCCGAAGGGAAAGATCCTGAACCATTTGAGTAAGTTCTTGAATCTGGCTAACTAGAAGCTGGCCAGGATTTGGCCCTAAACCAGTGGGATTCATGGGGCCGACAATTCTTACAAAACTGAATAAGGGAAAAAATCAAACCCTGTTTAATTTTAAGTTTTGGTTTGGCCGGTAATAATGTTATGATTCCAGCACTCTGGTCTGAGGTGGTCCTATTGCAAGGACCGGAGCACTGGAACGGAATGCTGGGGAAGGGAGCGGGAATAGAAAGTAGCCCCTGGCGCCCTAACTCCGTTGTCTCGCCCGTGTTGTCAGAAATCCCCTGCGAGACTATGGTTGCTTGAGCCCATGGCAGCCGCGTTTGAAGGGCGGATTATGTCTGCCCAACTCCGATGCCCCCTCAGGTCTTAATGGGAAACAAAGGGAAATCCGAGACAGGGTGATAACAAGGGGCCCTCTGACTAAACAACCAGGCCAGGGGCTACAAACTAACTGACTAAACCTGAGGTATGTGCGGTAACCCGCCAGGGAAAAGGACAACCAAAATCCACTAGTCCGTACTCCTACCTAGCACCGCTGGATACCAGAGTGGATCTGTGGGAGCGGAATCCTCCGCAAAAGCTCCGAAACACAAATAATAAATGACAAATAATAAAGCGGCCCAAGCCGCAACACACGGCTACGCCGTGACTCACGAACACCACTGGATGTTCAAAAGGTGCTCAGTCAGGACTCCAGGAACAGATGACGACTTCCGAGTACAGGACAACTGAGAAAAGGAACGACCGGATACAGCAGGACTGGAAACACTCACAGCAAACAGATTCAGCATGCAGGAAGCTATTACCGGCGTCTGTGAGAAGCCCAGGAAGTGTATTTAACAGGGAGTCCTCCAATCAGCTGTTTGGAGGCTGATTGGATTAGATGCCATACAGCTGCCAAGCTGCATGGCCAGGAAAACAGATATCTATTAATTAAATTGAACCCAGCAACGGGGAAACGCAGTCCGTAAGTGGCGTCCCCATTGCTAGGGTCCGTGCGGCTCCGTGCGCCCGGCGTCTAGCGTTGCCAGGGAGCCGGCGGCTGTACGCGCACGGCGTCCCTGGTTGCTAGGCGCCGGGCCGCACCGACGAGCGGACCCCGGCGCCTAACAACAAGGATTCACGTGTGGTCAATCTGTTGAAATCAGAGCACTACATTTTGGCCACCGTGCTCGATCCTAGATTTAAAACCTACCTTGGATCTCTCTTTCCGGCAGACACAAGTCTGCTGGGGTTCAAAGACCTGCTGGTGACAAAATTGTCAAGTCAAGCGGAACGCGACCTGTCAACATCTCCTCCTTCACATTCTCCCGCAACTGGGGGTGCGAGGAAAAGGCTCAGAATTCCGAGCCCACCCGCTGGCGGTGATGCAGGGCAGTCTGGAGCGACTGCTGATGCTGACATCTGGTCCGGACTGAAGGACCTGACAACGATTACGGACATGTCGTCTACTGTCACTGCATATGATTCTCTCCCCATTGAAAGAATGGTGGAGGATTATATGAGTGACCGCATCCAAGTAGGCACGTCAGACAGTCCGTACTTATACTGGCAGGAAAAAGAGGCAATTTGGAGGCCCTTGCACAAACTGGCTTTATTCTACCTAAGTTGCCCTCCCACAAGTGTCTACTCCGAAAGAGTGTTTAGTGCCGCCGCTCACCTTGTCAGCAATCTGCGTACGAGGTTACTTCCAGAAAATGTGGAGAAGATGATGTTCATTAAAATGAATTATAATCAATTCCTCCGTGGAGACATTGACCAGCAGCAATTGCCTCCACAAAGTACACAGGGAGCTGAGATGGTGGATTCCAGTGGGGACGAATTGATAATCTGTGAGGAGCGGGATGTACACGGTGATATATCGGAGGATGATGATGAGGTGGACATCTTGCCTCTGTAGAGCCAGTTTGTGCAAGGAGAGATTAATTGCTTATTTTTCGGTGGGGTCCAAACCAACCCGTCATTTCAGTCACAGTCGTGTGGCAGACCCTGTCACTGAAATGATGGGTTGGTTAAAGTGTGCATGTCCTGTTTATACAACATAAGGGTGGGTGGGAGGGCCCAAGGACAATTCCATCTTGCACCTCTTTTTTCTTTCATTTTTATTTGCGTCATGTGCTGTTTGGGGAGTGTTTTTTGGAAAGGCCATCCTGCGTGACACTGCAGTGCCACTCCTAGATGGGCCAGGTGTTTGTGTCGGCCACTAGGGTCGCTTAGCTTACTCACACAGCTACCTCATTGCGCCTCTTTTTTTCTTCTTTGCGTCATGTGCTGTTTGGGGAGTGTTTTTTGGAAGGGCCATCCTGCGTGACACTGCAGTGCCACTCCTAGATGGGCCAGGTGTTTGTGTCGGCCACTAGGGTCGCTTAGCTTACTCACACAGCTACCTCATTGCGCCTCTTTTTTTCTTCTTTGCGTCATGTGCTGTTTGGGGAGTGTTTTTTGGAAGGGCCATCCTGCGTCACACTGCAGTGCCACTCCTAGATGGGCCAGGTGTTTGTGTCGGCCACTAGGGTCGCTTAGCTTAGTCATCCAGCGACCTCGGTGCAAATTTTAGGACTAAAAATAATATTGTGAGGTGTGAGGTATTCAGAATAGACTGAAAATGAGTGGAAATTATGGTTTTTGAGGTTAATAATACTTTGGGATCAAAATGACCCCCAAATTCTATGATTTAAGCTGTTTTTTAGGGTTTTTTGAAAAAAACACCCGAATCCAAAACACACCCGAATCCGACAAAAAAAATTCGGTGAGGTTTTGCCAAAACGCGGTCGAACCCAAAACACGGCCGCGGAACCGAACCCAAAACCAAAACACAAAACCCGAAAAATTTCAAGTGCACATCCCTAATTTCAAGGACCTCAAAACTGACACTTACGGTCATACAGGTGGAGCAATATTTTCTAATATACTATGGAGTCTTTTTTGACTATGGGGCTTTTTTAATGGAGGTGGGGGTTATTCCTCCTATTTAACAACAGGGATACCACAGAGAGGATGGTATCAGGATCCCAGCACTTGGGATTCCAGTGGTTAGAATACAGACAGCGGCATCCCGACGTGCAGGATACCGGAACCTGGAAGGTAAGTATATTAACCCTCATCTTTTGTTCTCCCCCCAATCCTCCCTGCCTTCAGACTGACCATAACTGCCCCCCCCCCAGCCTATTCCTATCCATCCCCGGTAGTGCAGAAACCTAACCCCTCCTTGCAACCTAACCCTAACCGTCCCTGGGAGTGCCTATATCTAACCCTCCCTCCCTGCAGACTAAACCTAACTCTCCTATCCCCCCAAAGCCTAACCCTAACCCTCCCCATTGGTGCCTAAACCTCCTCCTGCAGCCTAAACCTAACCTCATCACCCCCCGCGGTGTGACCCTAAGGAACCCCAGCATACTTACATGTGGGATACCGGCAGTTGGGATTCCTGCAGTGGTATTTTAATCAATGTTGAAATCCCTGCACTGGCATTCTTCCCAGTGTCAGGAATCCAGCATTGCCATTCCAACTGCCGGCATCCCGAAAGTCAGTATGCTGACCGCATCCCCCACAGAGATATCACTGACTTCTCTTGTGGTACTTGTTCCTTGATTTCATTTCTATGAGATGGCATTACACTTTAACTTATAATGGTTTGTATTGTCTACATTCAGAATGCGGACATTCAGAATGCCGACACCAGAATGTCTAATGTACATTCCACAATGTGCATGTCAACAGTTCGCATGTTGACAAAGTGTTTTTACACAGTTAGAGCCCTAAACCTTCCCTAACCCTTACCACAGCCTAACCCTTACCTTAAACCGATCCCTAAACATAACAGTGACATGTACTGTTGACACTGTGATTGCTGATTAGAGATGAGCGGGTTCGGTTCTCAGAGAACCGCACCACCCCAACTTCACATTCCAAGCCAGAATCCAAGTCCAGTTTGGGACTTTCCACCAGACTCGGATTCCAGAACAAGGCAAAATGTCATTGTCCTGCTGTCGGATTCTCGTGGGGTTTGGATTCCATATAAACAGCATTTTCACTCCGGACTTGGAGAGTGAGGGAGAAAGACCTCTGTCTCTCTCTGTGGGTGGTGGAGTCGGGTGGGGTCAGTGTATGCTCTGTAGGGGTGCTGTTCCTGTCACTGTGTTGTCCCTGTTATGTTAGGGGTGCTGTCCTTGCTGTCACTGGTGTTTCATGAGCTGTTAGGGGTGCTGCAGCTGTAGATGGGTGTTGCTGTCCTGGCTGTCACTGTGTTGTAGAGGGGGCAGGGGCACTGTCCTCCTGTATGCAGTGAAAATACAGGGGTGTTTGCCCTGTCTTGTACGCTGTAAAAATTCAGAGGTGCAGTTAAAATAAATGTACACTGGCCCTGTCTTGTATGCTGTAAACATTCAGGGGTGCAGTGAAAATAAATGTACACTGGCCCTGTCTTGTATGCTGTAAAAATTCAGGGGTGCAGTGAAAATAAATGTACACTGGCCCTGTATGCTGTAAAAATTCAGGGGTGCTGTTAAAATAAAAGTACACTGGTCCTGTATGCTGTAAAAATACAGTGGTACTGTTGTCAAAATAAAAGTACACTGGTCCTGTATGCTGTAAAAATACAGGGGTGCTGTTGTTAAAATAAAAGTACACTGGTCCTGTATGCTGTAAAAATACAGGGGTGCTGTTGTTAAAATAAAAAGTACACTGGCCCTGTATACTGTAAAAAACAGGTGTGCTGTTGTTAAAATAAAAGTACACTGGTTTTGTATGCTGTAAAAATACAGCTTAGCTTAGTCATCTAGTTACCTCTTTGCAACCTTTTGGGCTAAAAACAAAATTGTGAGGTGTGAGGTGTTCAGAATAGACTGGAAATGAGTGGAAATTAATATTATTGAGGTTAATAATACCATAGGATCAAAATTATCCCCAAATTCTGTAATTTTAGCTGTTTTTAAGTTTTGTTTAAAAAAACATCCAGATCCAAAACCAAATCCAAATCCAAAACCTGAAAGGATGGTTTTTGCAAAACCAATCTAGATCCAAAACACGAAGGTAGATCCAGATTCAAAACAAAAACACAAAACCCGAAAAGTGTCCGCCACACATCTCTACTGCTGATATTTGCAATGTTGACATTTCGACCATGTTAACATTTTTTTTCATCATTACATTTTTATTGAACATGTGCAAGACAGTTATAGATTACAGAAACAAGAAAAATAAGGGAAAAACAGGGAGGGGGTGACAAGGGGAGGAAGGGAAATACAAGGGGATAAAGAGTTCAGGTCATCCACAGACATTAGTCACATAACAAAAATAAAAACAGAAAACCAACATATTTAGACATCAGAGTCATCAAGAGTGAGTTCCGTCAAAGGTAAAGGAAGAGGTGAGCCCTGTGACACGTTGCAGGCTGGGCGGGCACTCTTACCATCTGAGACATACAGGTGCCACGGAAGCCATGAGGGGAGAAGAGGGAGCAGTAGAGTTTGAAAAATCTCTAGTCTCCATTTCAAAATGGAACTGGGTTTTGGACATAACTTTCTGGAATGGGGGAGTGGAGGAGGACTTCCAATGCTGCGCAATGGTAGCCCTAGCTGATAATAATGTATGACCTAAAACATAGCGAGCAGATTTAGGGACAGTGAGGGGGTACTGATGCAAAAGAGCTAGAGAAGGGTCTGGAGTCAAGCGGATGTCTAAAACATCATAAATGAGGGAAAACACGTCTGTCCAGAAGGGCTGTATAACTGGGCAATCCCAGAAAATATGGTAAAGGGTACCTTTGATGGCAGGAAAATTTGGAGGTTGCAGGAAACATTTTGTGTAATTTGGTGGGAGTCAGATATAACCTATTAAGCAGTTTGACGTGCATCTCTGTGTGGTTAGTGCATTTGGAGAGGGAGCAGGAGGAGAGATGAATAGTCTGACATTGTTTCATTGTTTCCCAGGTAAGGTGTACAGAGGATCTTTCAGTTTAATCAGGGGGAGATAGTAATGGCACCTCGGGAGGAAGGGTTGGTCAATCTACTCAGTACACAATCCGAGGGTAGGCCCAATAATGCAGTATCTTTAGATAGGCGATCAATCCAATGTTTAAATCGTAAATAGTAAAACAATGCTGAGGGTACCAAATTAAATTTGGAGCAAAGGGCAGGGAAGGAGAGAACGGAGGATGGTGAGAGCAGATCTCCCAGAGTTCCAACACCCAGGCGCACCCAATAGGAGAGATGAAGTTGGGGCAAGAATTTAGTCAGTACTTGGAGAGAGACATTTCTAGTGGGGCGAGAAAATTCAAAATGAGACTGATGTTGAAGGTCCCACACTTTAAGGACATCACAGACAGACAGAAGGAACAGCGGGAGTTGAGGATGAAATCGTCGGGGCAACCAGAGGAGGACAGGGAGAGGAAAGCCTTGAAGGAGAGCGCATTACAGGTCTACCCAAGGCTTGATGCCAGTTGGGAGAAACCAGTCAGATAGTTGAGATAATAGGGTGGCCTCATAGTACCTAGTCAAGTCAGGAAGGGTGAGACCCCCCTGCGGCTTAGTGCGGGTCATACAAGAGTATGCCATTCTAGGGGGCTTACATTTCCAAATTTAAGAGAGCATTAACCTCCACATTTCTTGCAAGAAATTACAAGGAATGGCATAAGGAATTGCAGGAGTTTTGTTAATAACATAATTTTGAATTCCACTAATCAGCCCAAACAGGAGACCTCGTGAGTCATCCAGACCAGTGACATCAGCTGAGTCTACAGTGGAACATAGTTAACTTTATGAACATCAGAAATGGTAGCAGGAATGTGAATACCCAAATAAGAAAGAGAAGAATCTTTCCAAATGAAAGGGAAATGAGTCTTCAGATACTGCAGACTCACAGGGGGGATATTGACGGAAAGAGCTTCTGTTTTGGGAGCATTCAATTTATAGTAGGAGGCAGTGCTGTATAAATTGAGAATAGTATGAAGGCAAGGCAATGAGGTCTCCGGGTTAGTTACAAACAGCAAAACATCAACAGCAAAAAGGCATAATTTGTGACAAGTGTCATACACAGAAAGCCATGGGAATTGTGAGGATGAGCAAATCTTTTTGGCAAGGGGCTCAATGGCCAATACAAAGATCAGTGTGGAAAGGGGAGTTCCATTGGAAATGGGGAAAGGGGAGGAAAGAAAACCATTGCTAAAAACACAGGCTGATGGCCCAACATAAAGAACAGAAATGGAGCGCAATATATCACCTTGAAATCCAAACTTGGATAAGACCTGACTTATGTACCCCCAATAAAGTCAATCAAATGCCTTTTCAGCATCGAGGGAGAGGAGGAGAAATGGTGATTTGGTTAAAGACACCAATTCAACTAAGTAGAGAACCCTATGGGTGTTATCGGGAGCATGGCATCCGAGAACAAACCCCACCTGATCAGGGTGGATCAGCTGGGAAAGCAAAGGATTCAGGCAGTTGGCAATCAATTTAGCATACATTTTTATATCAGTGTTAAGGAGTGTTATTGGACGATAATTTTTGCAGTCAGAGGGGTCTTTAGCAGGCTTCGGAATAGTAATAATCTTTTCTTCCACCTTTTCTGCTGGAAATGCACCAGTTTTAGAAGCCTCTGAATAAATCTGCAAAAGAATTGAGGAGGGGGTCATACTAAATGTGGAATAAAAGAAGTTAATAAAACTGTCAGGTCCAGAAGCCTTCCCTTTCGGTAACTGGTGAATCACCATTTGTATCTCCTCTAAAGACCAGGGGACATTCAGGGACGCCAGGCTGTCATTATCTAGGGAGGGGCAGTGGAGACTATCTAAAAACATGGAGATAGTCGCTGACGATGGCTGAGGACTGGAAGAGTCACCATGTAAATTATAAAAACTAGCATAATACTTGGCAAACAAATTAGCAATATCAAGAGGGTTGAGACATTTTGAACCAGTAGGGGTCAGGAGGTATTTAATCCAATTGCAAGCTCGATGGCTATGGAGCTTACGTGCCAACAGATGTGAGGCTTTATTACCCGCTGTGTAAAATCTATACCGGAGAGAAGTAAGGGAAAAATTGCATTCATTGCATAAAAAGCTGCTGTAATTGGTGTCTTGCCTCCTGCAGCTGGTTATGCAAAGCTCTAGTGGGATGGGTTTGATTCTGGGACTCAAAAGCTCGAAGAGACAACTCCAAATCATTCTCTGTTTTACGGGATTGAGACTTAAGCTGAGCCCCCTTCTGAATGGAGGTACCATGGAGCACTGCCTTCAATGTGCACCAATGCGTAAAGACAGAAGTATCGGTACATAGGTAGGTCTGTAGGTACATATCAAGGGTATCAGCAACAGTCTTCAGAATCTCAGGATCAGAAAGTTGACAGGCAATTGCCAAGGGCGTGTAAACGGGGTGCAACATTACGAATCCCAAACCCAAAGGATCGGGTCGTGGTCAGACCACGTGATAGGAAGAATCTCATCCCTCTTGGTAGACTGAAGGATTAATTTATCTAAAAAGATGAAATCAATCCTAGAGTAGCTATTATGCACCAGGGAGTAATAAGTGAAATCTTTTACCTCGGGGGAGAATGTTCACCAAACATCATACAAGTCAAACTCAGCTAGCAATTTTTTTAAAGGTCAATGAGGGCCCTAAGTCCCGGGGGAAAGGAGTAGGACAGCAAGCAGAGGATCTATCCATTTTAGGGTCAATGACTAAGTTGAAGTCTCCCAACAAAATAAGTGCGCTCTGGTGAACCTTTATAATTTCCTCAAATTTCAAAGGAACGGAACTTGGCGAGTATTAGGGGCATACAAAGAAACTAGGGTAATTTGGGTATCTTCTACAAGACCAGTGAGGATAAGATATCTACCACTCTTGTCCTCAATTTTCTCACAGAGAGTAAAAGGGGTATCTTTATGAAATAGTATGGCCACTCCATTGCGCTTGGTAGGGCCATTAGTTGTGTAACACAAGGGGTACCTGTGGTCTTTGAAAATAGTGGGAGCTTTGGAGGAGAAATGAGTCTCCTGTAAAGCCAAAATATTGGCCCTGTGTTGATGGAAGGTGGAGAGGGACCGCCGTCTCTTATGCAGAGAGTTAAGCCCTTTAACATTAAGGGAGAATAGTTTAACCATTGGGAAATATAAAACAAGGAGATAGGGAAGATGCCTGAGCTATACCTGTCACACAGAACAGGAGAGGGGGGCAGGGAAGAGGGGGGAGAACAAACCAAGGGGCGGCAAAAAGCCCGAAAAACCCAGTGTAATAGGTTTCAGTAGTCGCTGTAAGAAAAAAAAGGCAACATGGTAAACTAGTGGGGGGGGGGGGAGATACATACCCCACCCATGAGACCTAACAGAGAATAAAGCAGGTAACTGCAGGTAACACATTGATAGAACATACCGCAGTAACATAACGTGGCTTCAACCACTGAAACAAAAACTAGGCCACAGAACAAGACAGAAAGCCTGAGGCCTACAGCAAACCAGAAAAATCTTGGTTGTGCAGAGCAAAACACATGTGCAAAAAGAAAACAGTATATCGACATAACACAATCAGTGAGTCAAACTAAATAAAGTACAGTAGAGAACAAATATCAAATATCAGGAAATACTTGTGGCCAGAGACAGCTGAACTCGGCACATAAAAGGGAGGACCGGAGTACACAGAGTAACCGGTCAGGGAGGGACAGCGTCCAGGATAACATTCAGCTCATCAGTACATGAGATCAGCAGGGTAAAACAGGCAGCGAAGATCCACCGTAAATCAAAACCGATATCGGCCAAAGTACTGCTTAGAGAGACTGAGGGAGCAGCACGGTGGAGGTCGGGATGTCAACATTCTACTTTGGACCATTCAGGTTGAATAGAGAGGCTCTGGAGAGTCGAAGCAGTGGAAATAGGAATGTTCCATTACGTCAACAGCTTAACTCCTGTTTCAATGGTCGAAATGATGTAAGTGGAGCCATCTTTATGCATCAGAAGTTTGAACGGGAACCCCCAGTGATACTGTACATCAGAGTCCCGGAGTGCTTTCGTATTGTTCTGGAAAGACCTGCGTTTGGTGATGGTGTGCAACGAGAAGTCTGGGAACAATTGTAATCCATCCAGGATGTCTGAGTCTTCCTCCGAGCGAGCAGCTCGAAGAATATCTTCTTTAATGTGAAAAAAGTGAAGACATAAAAGAATATCAAGGGGAGAGCTTACAGGAGCGGAGCGAGGCTTCGGGAGACGATGGATCCGATCAATCAAGAGGCCACAGAAGGCAACAATTTCTTGAATAGAGTCAGAGCAAAGTCACGGAGTGCATCATTATTCACGGATTCTGGAACACCCCTGATCTTGATATTATTCCTCCTGGACCATTCTTCTACGTCGGCAAGCTTATCTTTAACACATTGGTGGGGAACCTTTTTTCTACCAAGGGCCATTTGGATATTTATAAAATCCTTCGGGGGCAATACAAAAATTCTCAACTTACAAAATTACCCTGCCTCCCAGTAGGTCTTGCCCCTTAGAAGTACTGTGCGCGCGCCTGAGGTGCGCACGCACCAAAAAAATGGGTGTTGCCAATTAAAATGGGATGTGATACACATCCCAATAGTGCAGTGCCAGATCCACAATTGCCCCCACAGTGCCAGGTATACAAATGCCCCCACAGTGCCAGGTATACAAATGTCCCCACAGTGCCAGGTATACAAATGCCCCCACAGTGCCAGATCCACAAATGCCCCCACAGTGCCAGATCCACAAATGCCCCCACAATGCCAGATCCACAAATGCCCCCACAGTGCCAAATCCACAAATGCCCCCACAGTGCCAGGTATACAAATGCCCCCACAGTGTCAGGTATACAAATTCCCCCCACAGTGTCAGGTATACAAATGCCCCACACAGTTTGAGGTATACAAATGCCCCCCAGTGTCAGGTATACAAATGCCCCCCACAGTGTCAGGTATACAAATGCCCCCCACAGTGCCAGGTATACAAATGCCCCCCACAGTGCCAGGTATACAAATGCCCCCCACAGTGCCAGATCCACAAATGCCCTCACAGTGCCCCTCCACCCCACTGTGCTGCTTACCGCTGGGAGGAGAGCGCGGCTATGTCGGGCGGCAGCGGCGTGTAGGACTACAAACCAGCCGCCGGTTCGTGAGCCAATCAGAGCTCGTGGACCAGCAGCAGCGGCTCCTGAATGGCTGCTGGTCCACGAGCTCTGATTGGCTCATGAACCAGCAGCTGGTTTGAAGTCCTACACGCCACTGCCCGACAGAGCCACGCTCTCCTCCCTTTCCTGACAGCTGAGACACGCTGCCGCCAGACTGAGCGGAGGTGTGTCTCACTGACACAAGCGGGTGGGCCGGAGCAAACGGCTTTGCAGGCCTTATATGGCCCGCAGGCCGGAGGTTCCCCACCCCTGCTTTAACAGCTGAAAGCTTGGCTACTACCGAATTGTGTGAGGTGAGAAGAGTATTATGAGAGGAGACCAGGTCCTGCATTGTATTCTCCAAATGATTGGTGCGATCTCCAATATCCGCAACCTCAATATGGAGTTGCATGACAGTGGCCTGGAAGTCAGTTGTAATATCAGACCAGAGCGCTTGGAGCATCACATGTAGGCACAATGTCAGGGCCGGGGGCTGAGAGAGGGAGCAGAGACTCCCAGGTGGGAGGTGGAGAAAGCTGGGCAGCAGAAGCTCACAGGCAATGCTTCCTACCTCATGGACAGCTAAGCAACGCCCCCCGACCATGTTAACATTTTAAATATCAACATAATGACTATATACCCCTTACATTGACTGATCTGTGGAGAGGCTGTGCTGGATTCCTTCCATGTAAAATGTGAATGGCCACATGCGTACATAATGGCACATAGTTGGGAGCAATACACAAAGCATCCGCTAAGCCACTGATAATAAATAGACCAATTGGTGATGTGTGTCACATTGCAAGTTCATTTGAAAATTGTACATTTAGATGCACAGTGGGGGCTAAGAAAGTTTGAAAGTGCAGTGAGCGATAGCAACCATTCAGCAATTAGGTTTCTCTGGTCTCGTAATTAGACAATGAAATCAGTTGTATTATTGGTTTCTATGGATTAATGAACATTTGAAATGTTACACCAATTGATTATAATTCAGAGCACACTCCCCATGTTGTCAGGCATCAGATTACATATAGAGACATATTTATCAAAGGTGAAAAACCCTATTGCAGAGAATTTTTGTCAGTTATATGGCTTTTTATTACTTTATACATCAAGAGCTTAATTATAGCTAAATTTTCATGGGGAAGACTATCTTGCAAACATTGCGGTGGTACATACCATATACATATGTGTCCCCTGAGACAGATATTTTATTGATAAATTGCAGCAATAAGTGATTATTCTTTCTTATTGCTTCTATTAATTGCGGCCACCTTGATAAAAAAAAGACCCATTGGGGAATTATTTAGAGTTTGTGCAAACGCAGCTTCCAGGTGCTGAAGTTGAACAAAGTATTTTTTGTGTTAGAGGGGGGAGGGGGAAATGTAAAATGTGAATAAGGGTGTGGAGTAGTTACAGTGTAAAGCAGGGGTGTAGTTGGAATCCAGACGGATGATGGTGTCGCAGATAATGCATCCTAGGACACAGTTCAGATTACTCGCCCAAGCTGGCATGATGCCTCCTGCTGCATTACCATATTAGAGCTATTGCTCCGTCCACATCTAAATCAGACCCTATGTGCTTTTAACAGTGGGAAATTAATCGATGACTGACTAAATACTGAGTGAGAAAATATCATGTTTTTAACCAATGAACTGTTTAGTCGCACACTCAGAAATTTGAAGCTCAAGCAATGTTTACATGAACTGACAGAGATAGGTACTGTGAACACACATGTGGCACCTTATAATAAAATGTAGTAGTAATAATAATAATAATAATAATAATAATAATAAGTGCAAACCTCAAATTCTTTCACAACCAGTTTCCCAAATTATATTGATTTTGAAGAGGGGATTGTGATGGTATCCTGTACAAAACACACAATAAGCCCCATTTTTTTTATTTACCATTAGTTGTGTCTGAGTGGTACCCTGGCCTAACATGACCCCTTATTACTAGGGACTGAGAAATACAGTGACTGGTGCTATGCACCCATATGAGATTCATGTTCACAATGACTAAAGCATTATGAGATGGGTTGTACTGACAAAGGCAGATGAATGGAGCCATCCTCAGACCACGCTCTAGGTGGGAGACCGGGGCCGATAAAGAAAAGTGATGCAGGGAGAAGGGGCAAGGAGATGTTATTGGGCCTATGTACAGTTCATCCGGAAAGTATTCACAGAGGTTCAATTTTTCAGCAATTTGTAACATTACAACCTTATTCCAAAATGGAAGGAATTCATTTTTCCCTAAAAATTCTACACACAATACCCCAGAATTTTTTTTCAAAGATTTCTGCAAATTTATTAAAAATTAAAAAAATACGAAATCACATGTACATAAGTATTCACAGCCTTTGCTCAATAGTTTGTTGATACACCTTTGATAGCAATTACAGCCTCAAGTCTTTTTGAATATGATGCCACAAGCTTGGCACACCTATGTTTGGGCAGTATAGCCCATTCCTCTTTGCAGCACCTTTCATGCTCCATCAGGTTGGATGGGAAGCATCGTGCACAGCCATTTTCAGATCTCTCCAGAGATATCTTGTCTGTGTGCTTAGGGTTGTTGACCTGCTGAAAGATGAACCGCCGCCTCAGTTTGAGGTCAAGAGTGCTCTGGAGCAGGGTTTCAACCATGATGTCTCTGTACATAGCTGCATTTGACTAGTTTCACCAGTTTCTGCCGCTGAAATGCATCCCCACAGCATGATGCTGCCACCACCATGCTTCACTGTAGGGATGGTATTGGCTTGGTGATGAGCGGTGCTTGGTTTCCTCCAAACATGATGCCTTACATTCACACTAAAGAGTTCAATCTTTGTCTTATCAGACCAGAGAATTTTATTTCTTCTGGTCTGGGAGTCCTTCATGTGCTTTTTGGCAAACTCCAGTCGGGCTGCCATGTGCTTTTTACTAAAGAGTGGCTTCCGTCTGGCCACTCTGCCATACAGGCCTGATTGGTGGATTGCTGCAGAGAAGGTTGTCCTTCTGGGAGGTTATTCTCTCTCTACAGAGGAATGCTGTAGCTCTGACATCGGGTTCTTGGTCACCTCGCTGACTAGGGCCCTTCTCCCCCGGTCGCTCAGTTTAGATGGCCGGCCAGCTCTAGGAAGAGTCCTGGTGGTTCTAAACTTTTTCCATTTATGGATGATGGAGGCCACTGTGCTCATTGGGACCTTCAAAGCAACATATATTTTTCTGTACCCTTCCCCAGATTTGTTCCTTGAGACAATCCTGTCTCAGAGGTCTACAGACAATTCCTTTGACTTCATGTTTGGTTTGTGCTCAGACATGCACTGTCAAGTGTGGGACCTTATATAGACAGGTGTGTGCCTTTCCAAATCATGTCCAATCAACTGAATTTACCACAGGTGGTCTCCAATTAAGCTGTAGGAACATCTCAAGGATGATCAGTGGAAATAGGTGCACTTGAGCTCAATTTTGAGCTTCATGGCAAAGGCTGTGAATACTTATGTACATGTGATTTCTTAGTTTTTTATTTTTAATAAATTTACAAAAATCAGCAAGAAATGTTTTTCACGTTGTCATTAATGGGGTATTGTGTGTAGAATTTTGAGTGAAAACAATACATTTATTCCATTTTGGAATAAGGCTGTAACATAACAAAATCTGGAAAAAGGGAAGCGCTGTGAATACTTTCCGGATACACTGTAGATGACTGCACAGGCGTGCTTAAGCTATTAGTGTACAGTATTTTGTGTTTTAGTTGAATGTTCTGGCAAAACCCTATGGAGAAGAGTAGCTCCAATGGTGACGGGTCAACTCAGAATGGAATAAAGCAACACGGGGAATCAATAACTGGTGTCAGTTATTTTGCAGAGGTTTCCAGTTGGGGTTAAAGTTTACTAACATGGCCCAGACATCTCCTTGTAACAGGTACACAGTAATCATTAGAGATGAGCGCCTGAAATTTTTCGGGTTTTGTGTTTTGGTTTTGGGTTCGGTTCCGCGGCCGTGTTTTGGGTTCGAACGCGTTTTGGCAAAACCTCACCGAATTTTTTTTGTCGGATTCGGGTGTGTTTTGGATTCGGGTGTTTTTTTCAAAAAACACTAAAAAACAGCTTAAATCATAGAATTTGGGGGTCATTTTGATCCCAAAGTATTATTAACCTCAAAAACCATAATTTACACTCATTTTCAGTCTATTCTGAATACCTCACACCTCACAATATTATTTTTAGTCCTAAAATTTGCACCGAGGTCGCTGTGTGAGTAAGATAAGCGACCCTAGTGGCCGACACAAACACCGGGCCCATCTAGGAGTGGCACTGCAGTGTCACGCAGGATGTCCCTTCCAAAAAACCCTCCCCAAACAGCACATGACGCAAAGAAAAAAAGAGGCGCAATGAGGTAGCTGTGTGAGTAAGATTAGCGACCCTAGTGGCCGACACAAACACCGGGCCCATCTAGGAGTGGCACTGCAGTGTCACGCAGGATGGCCCTTCCAAAAAACCCTCCCCAAACAGCACAAGACGCAAAGAAAAAAAGAGGCGCAATGAGGTAGCTGTGTGAGTAAGATTAGCGACCCTAGTGGCCGACACAAACACCGGGCCCATCTAGGAGTGGCACTGCAGTGTCACGCAGGATGTCCCTTCCAAAAAACCCTCCCCAAACAGCACATGACGCAAAGAAAAAAAGAGGCGCAATGAGGTAGCTGTGTGAGTAAGATTAGCGACCCTAGTGGCCGACACAAACACCGGGCCCATCTAGGAGTGGCACTGCAGTGTCACGCAGGATGTCCCTTCCAAAAAACCCTCCCCAAACAGCACATGACGCAAAGAAAAAAAGAGGCGCAATGAGGTAGCTGACTGTGTGAGTAAGATTAGCGACCCTAGTGGCCGACACAAACACCGGGCCCATCTAGGAGTGGCACTGCAGTGTCACGCAGGATGTCCCTTCCAAAAAACCCTCCCCAATCAGCACATGATGCAAAGAAAAAGAAAAGAAAAAAGAGGTGCAAGATGGAATTGTCCTTGGGCCCTCCCACCCACCCTTATGTTGTATAAACAAAACAGGACATGCACACTTTAACCAACCCATCATTTCAGTGACAGGGTCTGCCACACGACTGTGACTGATATGACGGGTTGGTTTGGACCCCCCCCAAAAAAGAAGCAATTAATCTCTCCTTGCACAAACTGGCTCTACAGAGGCAAGATGTCCACCTCATCTTCACCCTCCGATATATCACCGTGTACATCCCCCTCCTCACAGATTATCAATTCGTCCCCACTGGAATCCACCATCTCAGCTCCCTGTGTACTTTGTGGAGGCAATTGCTGCTGGTCAATGTCTCCGCGGAGGAATTGATTATAATTCATTTTAATGAACATCATCTTCTCCACATTTTCTGGATGTAACCTCGTACGCCGATTGCTGACAAGGTGAGCGGCGGCACTAAACACTCTTTCGGAGTACACACTTGTGGGAGGGCAACTTAGGTAGAATAAAGCCAGTTTGTGCAAGGGCCTCCAAATTGCCTCTTTTTCCTGCCAGTATAAGTACGGACTGTGTGACGTGCCTACTTGGATGCGGTCACTCATATAATCCTCCACCATTCTATCAATGTTGAGAGAATCATATGCAGTGACAGTAGACGACATGTCCGTAATCGTTGTCAGGTCCTTCAGTCCGGACTAGATGTCAGCATCAGCAGTCGCTCCAGACTGCCCTGCATCACCGCCAGCGGGTGGGCTCGGAATTCTGAGCCTTTTCCTCGCACCCCCAGTTGCGGGAGAATGTGAAGGAGGAGATGTTGACAGGTCGCGTTCCGCTTGACTTGACAATTTTGTCACCAGCAGGTCTTTCAACCCCAGCAGACTTGTGTCTGCCGGAAAGAGAGATCCAAGGTAGGCTTTAAATCTAGGATCGAGCACGGTGGCCAAAATGTAGTGCTCTGATTTCAACAGATTGACCACCCGTGAATCCTTGTTAAGCGAATTAAGGGCTGCATCCACAAGTCCCACATGCCTAGCGGAATCGCTCCCTTTTAGCTCCTTCTTCAATGCCTCCAGCTTCTTCTGCAAAAGCCTGATGAGGGGAATGACCTGACTCAGGCTGGCAGTGTCTGAACTGACTTCACGTGTGGCAAGTTCAAAGGGCATCAGAACCTTGCACAACGTTGAAATCATTCTCCACTGCACTTGAGACAGGTGCATTCCACCTCCTATATCGTGCTCAATTGTATAGGCTTGAATGGCCTTTTGCTGCTCCTCCAACCTCTGAAGCATATAGAGGGTTGAATTCCACCTCGTTACCACTTCTTGCTTCAGATGATGGCAGGGCAGGTTCAGTAGTTTTTGGTGGTGCTCCAGTCTTCTGTACGTGGTGCCTGTACGCCGAAAGTGTCCCGCAATTCTTCTGGCCACCGACAGCATCTCTTGCACGCCCCTGTCGTTTTTTAAAAAATTCTGCACCACCAAATTCAAGGTATGTGCAAAACATGGGACGTGCTTGAATTTGCCCATATTTAATGCACACACAATATTGCTGGCGTTGTCCGATGCCACAAATCCACAGGAGAGTCCAATTGGGGTAAGCCATTCCGCGATGATCTTCCTCAGTTGCCGTAAGAGGTTTTCAGCTGTGTGCGTATTCTGGAAAGCGGTGATACAAAGCGTAGCCTGCCTAGGAAAGAGTTGGCGTTTGCGAAATGCTGCTACTGGTGCCGCCGCTGCTGTTCTTGCGGCGGGAGTCCATACATCTACCCAGTGGGCTGTCACAGTCATATAGTCCTGACCCTGCCCTGCTCCACTTGTCCACATGTCCGTGGTTAAGTGGACATTGGGTACAACTGCATTTTTTAGGACACTGGTGAGTCTTTTTCTGACGTCCGTGTACATTCTCGGTATCGCCTGCCTAGAGAAGTGGAACCTAGATGGTATTTGGTAACGGGGGCACACTGCCTCAATAAATTGTCTAGTTCCCTGTGAACTAACGGCGGATACCGGACGCACGTCTAACACCAACATAGTTGTCAAGGCCTCAGTTATCCGCTTTGCAGTAGGATGACTGCTGTGATATTTCATCTTCCTCGCAAAGGACTGTTGAACAGTCAATTGCTTACTGGAAGTAGTACAAGTGGGCTTACGACTTCCCCTCTGGGATGACCATCGACTCCCAGCGGCAACAACAGCAGCGCCAGCAGCAGTAGGCGTTACACGCAAGGATGCATCGGAGGAATCCCAGGCAGGAGAGGACTCGTCAGAATTGCCAGTGACATGGCCTGCAGGACTATTGGCATTCCTGGGGAAGGAGGAAATTGACACTGAGGGAGTTGGTGGGGTGGTTTGCGTGAGCTTGGTTACAAGAGGAAGGGATTTACTGGTCAGTGGACTGCTTCCGCTGTCACCCAAAGTTTTTGAACTTGTCACTGACTTATTATGAATGCGCTGCAGGTGACGTATAAGGGAGGATGTTCCGAGGTGGTTAACGTCCTTACCCCTACTTATTACAGCTTGACAAAGGGAACACACGGCTTGACACCTGTTGTCCGCATTTCTGGTGAAATACCTCCACACCGAAGAGCTGATTTTTTTGGTATTTTCACCTGGCATGTCAACGGCCATATTCCTCCCACGGACAACAGGTGTCTCCCCGGGTGCCTGACTTAAACAAACCACCTCACCATCAGAATCCTCCTGGTCAATTTCCTCCCCAGCGCCAGCAACACCCATATCCTCCTCATCCTGGTGTACTTCAACACTGACATCTTCAATCTGACTATCAGGAACTGGACTGTGGGTGCTCCTTCCAGCACTTGCAGGGGGCGTGCAAATGGTGGAAGGCGCATGCTCTTCACGTCCAGTGTTGGGAAGGTCAGGCATCGCAACCGACACAATTGGACTCTCCTTGTGGATTTGGGATTTCGAAGAATGCACAGTTCTTTGCTGTGCTGCTTTTGCCAGCTTGAGTCTTTTCATTTTTCTAGCGAGAGGCTGAGTGCTTCCATCCTCATGTGAAGCTGAACCACTAGCCATGAACATAGGCCAGGGCCTCAGCCGTTCCTTGCCACTCCGTGTGGTAAATGGCATATTGGCAAGTTTACGCTTCTCCTCCGACAATTTTATTTTAGGTTTTGGAGTCCTTTTTTTTCTGATATTTGGTGTTTTGGATTTGACATGCTCTGTACTATGACATTGGGCATCGGCCTTGGCAGACGACGTTGCTGGCATTTCATTGTCTCGGCCATGACTAGTGGCAGCAGCTTCAGCACGAGGTGGAAGTGGATCTTGATCTTTCCCTAATTTTGGAACCTCAACATTTTTGTTCTCCATATTTTAATAGGCACAACTAAAAGGCACCTCAGGTAAACAATGGAGATGGATACTAGTTTACAATTATGGACTGCCTGCCGACTGCAGACACAGAGGTAGCCACAGCCGTGAACTACCGTACTGTACTGTGTCTGCAGCTAATATAGACTGGTTGATAAAGAGAAGATGTCTATGTAACTATGTATGTATAAAGAAGACTGAAAAAAATCCACGGTTAGGTGGTATACAATTATGGACGGACTGCCTGCCGAGTGCAGACACAGAGGTAGCCACAGCCGTGAACTACCGTACTGTACTGTGTCTGCAGCTAATATAGACTGGTTGATAAAGAGAAGATGTCTATGTAACTATGTATGTATAAAGAAGAATGAAAAAAAACCACGGTTAGGTGGTATACAATTATGGACGGACTGCCTGCCGAGTGCAGACACAGAGGTAGCCACAGCCGTGAACTACCGTACTGTACTGTGTCTGCAGCTAATATAGACTGGTTGATAAAGAGAAGATGTCTATGTAACTATGTATGTATTAAGAAGAATGAAAAAAATCCACGGTTAGGTGGTATTACAATTATGGACGGACTGCCTGCCGAGTGCAGAGACACAGAGGTAGCCACAGCCGTGAACTACCGTACTGTGTCTGCTGCGACTGGATGATAAATGATATAAAAAATATATATATATCACTACTGCAGCCGGAGAGGTATATATTATATATTATATAATGACGGACCTGCTGGACACTGTCTGTCAGCAGAATGAGTTTTATTTTTATAGAATAAAAAAAAAAAAAACACACATGTGAAGTCACACGACGAGTGTTTAACTTTTTCAGGCAATCACAATATAAGTATACTACTAACTATACTCAGGGCCGTTTCTAGACAATTTGGCTCCCAGTGCGAGATTTCAAAATGCGCCCCCCCCCCCCCTATTGCTCTAAAAAAAAAAAAAAAAGTGTGCCCCCCCATACAGCCATAAAAAGAAAAAGTAGGCGCGCGCGCTCCCGACAAGGGTGTGTGGCCTGATTAAAATGGGCGTGGTCTCATTAAAGTGGGCATGGCCTCATCTGATATCATCACACCCACCACAGTACGGAAAAAATAAAAATGTCCCCTTTTTACACATTACAGCAGGCAAGTGTCCCCATATTACACAGCGCGGCAGGCAGGTGTCCCCATTTTACACAGCGCGGCAGGCAGGTGTCCCCATTTTACACAGCACGGAAGGCTGGTATCCCCATTTTACACAGTACGCAGGCAGGTGCCCCCATTTTACACAGTACGCAGGCAGGTATCCCCATTTTACAAAGTGCAGCAGGCAGGTATCCCCATTTTACACAGCGCGGCAGGCAGATATCCCCATTTTACACAGCACGGCAGGCAGATATCCCCATTTTACACAGCACGGCAGGCAGATATCCCCATTTTACACAGTACGCAGGCAGGTGCCCCCATATTACACAGTACGCAGGCAGATGCCCCCATATTACACAGTACGCAGGCAGATGCCCCCATATTACACAGTACGCAGGCAGATGCCCCCATATTACACAGTACGCAGGCAGATGCCCCCATATTACACAGTACGCAGGCAGGTGCCCCCATATTACACAGTACGCAGGCAGATGCCCCCATATTACACAGTACACAGGCAGATGCCCCCATATTACACAGTACGCAGGTAGGTGCCCCCATATTACACAGTACGCAGGCAGATGCCCCCATATTACACAGTACGCAGGCAGATGCCCCCATATTACACAGTACGCAGGCAGATGCCCCCATATTACACAGTACGCAGGCAGATGCCCCCATATTACACAGTACGCAGGTAGGTGCCCCCATATTACACAGTACGCAGGCAGATGCCCCCATATTACACAGTACGCAGGCAGATGCCCCCATATTACACAGTACGCAGGCAGGTGCCCCCATATTACACAGTACGCAGGCAGGTTCCCCCATATTACACAGTACGCAGGCAGGTGCCCCCATATTACACAGTGTGGCAGGCAGGTATCCCCATAGGCAGGTGCCCCCATATTACACAGTGTGGCAGGCAGGTATCCCCATAGGCAGGTGCCCCCATATTACACAGTGTGGCAGGCAGGTATCCCCATAGGCAGGTGCCCCCATATTACACAGTGTGGCAGGCAGGTATCCCCATAGGCAGGTGCCCCCATTTTACACAGTGCGGCAGCGGCAGGCAGGTTTCAAGCTGAGGAGAAGGAGGAAGGGGGAGAGAGAGAGAATACTTACGTCTTCCCGCTCTTCGGTCCCGCCGCCTCACGTCCCGCGCCGGCCACCTCCTCCTTCTTGCTTCTCCTTCTCGCCTCTCCCGAGCGCTCCTGCTCGGGGGGCGGGGCTTTGCGGAATGACGCGTTTGCGTCGTGACGTCACGACGCAACGCGTCATTCCGCGAAACTCCGCCCCCCGAGCAGGAGCGCTCGGTAGAGGCAAGAAGGAGTAACTAAGTGCCGCGGCGGGCGCCCCGTGCAGTTGCACGGCTCGCCCGCCCCTAGAAACGGCACTGACTATACTGGTGGTCAGTGTGGTCAGGTCACTGGTCAGTCACACTGGCAGTGGCACTCCTGCAGCAAAAGTGTGCACTGTTTAATTTTAATATAATATGTACTCCTGGCTCCTGCTATAACCTATAACTGGCACTGCAGTAGTGCTCCCCAGTCTCCCCCACAATTATAAGCTGTGTGAGCTGAGCAGTCAGACAGATATATAATATATATAGATGATGCAGCACACTGGCCTGAGCCTGAGCAGTGCACACAGATATGGTATGTGACTGACTGAGTCACTGTGTGTATCGCTTTTTTCAGGCAGAGAACGGATATATTAAATAAACTGCACTGTGTGTCTGGTGGTCACTCACTATATAATATATTATGTACTCCTGGCTCCTGCTATAACCTATAACTGGCACTGCAGTAGTGCTCCCCAGTCTCCCCCACAATTATAAGCTGTGTGAGCTGAGCAGTCAGACAGATATATATAATATTATATATAGATAATAGATGATGCAGCACACTGGCCTGAGCCTGAGCAGTGCACACAGATATGGAATGTGACTGACTGAGTCACTGTGTGTATCGCTTTTTTCAGGCAGAGAACGGATATATTAAATAAACTGCACTGTGTGTCTGGTGGTCACTCACTATATAATATATTATGTACTCCTGGCTCCTGCTATAACCTATAACTGGCACTGCAGTAGTGCTCCCCAGTCTCCCCCACAATTATAAGCTGTGTGAGCTGAGCAGTCAGACAGATATATATAATATTATATATAGATAATAGATGATGCAGCACACTGGCCTGAGCCTGAGCAGTGCACACAGATATGGTATGTGACTGAGTCACTGTGTGCTGTGTATCGCTTTTTTCAGGCAGAGAACGGATTATAAAGTAAACTGCACTGTCCTCACTAGTAAACTCTCTCCACTCAGTCTCTACACTTCTACAGTAACAGTACTCCTCCTAGTCAGCTCCAGTAAATCTCTCTCAGTCTCTTATAATCTAAATGGAGAGGACGCCAGCCACGTCCTCTCCCTATCAATCTCAATGCACGTGTGAAAATGGCGGCGACGCGCGGCTCCTTATATAGAATCCGAGTCTCGCGATAGAATCCGAGCCTCGCGAGAATCCGACAGCGTAATGATGACGTTCGGGCGCGCTCGGGTTAACCGAGCAAGGCGGGAAGATCCGAGTCGCTCGGACCCGTGAAAAAAAACATGAAGTTCTGGCGGGTTCGGATTCAGAGAAACCGAACCCGCTCATCTCTAGTAATCATGTGGTGTGGATTATAGAATAATAGAGGGAAGCATATGCTAACAGCATCATATCATTTTAAGGTGTATTTTGCTTGGGTCATTAGGGTATTGTAGTAATCTCTCCTATTCACTTGTGTGATTATGGTCCTGAGTCAGAGGTGCATGCAGTTGTGATTTTCCAGACTAACGAAAATATGCTAATGACTCAGCTGCGTCTTGTGTGCAGTGATGGCCACTGCTGTCATCTCATATCTGCCACTCACACACATAAGCGGAAACATCGGTCGCATCGGGCACTTTGGTCAGATCACTGAACCTCTAAGCAACCCTGTACTGTCTCACACAGAGCGACTCAGTTATGACACAGGGGCCTCTTCAGCTACGAACGAATTTGTAGTCACTGACTAGGCGATGACCAGAAAATGTGTTTTTTCTAGCCACCCCCACGTTATCTCCCCTAGACAGTGACTACCTGTCACTCACTTTGTGAATACATCCTCTGTGTGCCTGCAGTCACTAATCACTCACTGGGCTTGCGCATTGTGGCTTTGGTTCATGAGTAGTAGCAAAGCATCTATTCGCTGAGTCCGACATTGATGTTGCAGGCATCTCTGAATCTATGTCTATATCTATGCCCTATGTTATAGAGGACAGAGCTGCACATGACAGGTGCAGTGTTACCATAGGAGGAGGGGAATTGCGGCAAGTTACCAACTCAGTAAAAAGCTAATAGATTGTAAACATGTAAGCAAAGCCTTCTTACCTATTTATCTGTCAGTTAATACTCAGTCTTATTTTATAACTGTGTTTGTTTCAAATTGTAAAGTGCTATATACAGTATGCGGGAGATAAAAGTTAAATCAATTAAAAAAATAAACTTCTGATGATGGTACAGTAATGTGAGGCTACTTGCTAGAATGTTGCATAAGCCAATTTCCTATACTATCATAATTGAGATCTCCCTCCTGCTGCAGTAGATATCATTAAGTTTAAAAAAAAACTGCAAAGAATAAATCCACCACCTAAACATGACCTTCCACAGGACAAACACGCTTTCTTTACAACTGTGAATTGAACCTACAGATTTTGTGAGCCGTGAAAGCTCTGAAGGCACAGACTACATTTATGATTATGTCATAAAACACACATCAGTACTAAGTAATTGCCAGGAGAGGTTTCTTGGAGAACATACTTAAGATTAACCCTATGACTTATTAACAGTGAAAGGTTAATACTGTTAAATATGGAAAGAAAACTATAAACCCAATTATTTTTTAGGTTTTTAAACTATTCAAATAGTTTCATGTAGCGCTTTATAAGTCTTAATCCTGCTTTAGTGATGTTTGACATTTGAAAAACAACGATCTGGAATTATAAAGCTCTTCATAAAAAATAAAACAAAATACAGCCTTAAACAGCATTTGAGTTGTATATTTGGTAAAAAGTATCAATAAACTCCCTCTGAGATAGATATATATATATATATATATATATATCTGGAGTAAAAAGGTTCTCATGGGAGCCAATCAGCCTTTAGATTAATAATATTTAACAATATTTAAAAGGTTTTTATTTATACACAAATAAAAGGTACTTGTAACCTAAAAATTCGACATTGATACAATAGTCTAAAAATTCAGTAAAACGATTTCACAATCTTATGCATAGACATTTTTAGTTGATATGAGGAATTTATAGTCAGGTAATCACAATCAGAACTTGAAAAGGACGTGTATCCAACCAGATGCTTGTGGTGGTGACTTTTTTGACCCAATACTGCGAAACCCAACGCGTTTCGTCCGTTAGGACTTCATCAGGGGTTTACAATCTAAATAGTTACAGAGGGAAATAAGTAAATCACATAGTCTTCAAGATTAACTTATTGAATAATAAACTCTTTTTTTCTCTCTCATAACGGGTACTCTAATACAGTCAAGTAGGGATGGACATACATACCCGTTTTTGTGAGAAAATAATTTACCACTGGTTAGGACGGGATTAAATTCCTAATGCTACATCCAATCACATGTTCTTTTCAAATGATGTGGTGTCTGAAACATTACCGTTATAATCATCAATATACATTATATCTATATATATATATTCCAAGAAGGGGAGGGAAAAGGGTCAGAAAATGATGGATTTTATAACAAAGATCAATCTCATCAATCATTTATGACCTCAATTTTAATTTAGAACATATAAAGCAAATCAATCATCATTAACATTGCTTCTATTCAATTAGAAGAAATAATACATAAATGAAAATGAAAACTTAAAAGGAAGAGGCAACTAGATGTCTTTGGGAGTCTTACAGTCGTGGCACCACAAATCGGGTCCATAAATTTATGAAAAAAGGAATCAATTATTTTACCATATACTCGTATAAATCTAATGTAATTTAGCCATACATACCTAAATTGGCTTCATCAAAACAAAAATTTACAATTAAGTTGAAGTCAGATGTTGTGATTTTCCCTAGAAAGAACAAGGGTAAAATTGTTTTTCTAGTATAGCTCCCATATAATATATGTACACTATACATTCTTTTATGGCTATCTTATATGTTACTTGTATGAAGGAGACAAAACCATCAACACCATTAAGAAGAGATTTTAAAGTTCTATATATACAATAGATACAACTTAATCACTTAAATATAAGAGACCATGCTGATGCCAATTCATTAACCTCATCATTAATGGATCTTTTATGCAATTTGATATAACGCCCATTGGTATATAATATTAGAATAGTCAATCAATATTGGGCCGTAACCAAGTATGGGTCCACTTAACAGCTATGGTTCTATTCTATCACTATTTTCAACGCCCAAAACTAAGATCAGGACCATAATATTAACGACATATGACACTTTGATCATAACTTAATTATTCAGGTTCTTACCTAATTTCCTCAAGGAGAGTGAAACCTTATAATTCACCTCTGCTCCAATAAGTATCTCCAAAAAATGGGGTTCTTTTAGAGATCTCCAATCTTGAACCGCACTATTCCCTATAATTAGTTCAAAATTACATTTTTGATATAAATACTTTAAATCAATAGCCTGTATATATAATTAGATTATTATTCCTCCTAGTCGATTCCCTTCATTAGCTATGGGATCAAGAGGGCATCCATAAATATATTCCAACTGGAAATAAATAGGACTTACTTTTTCACAGGAACTGGCATAACTTCACAGGAACACAGCTACAAATGAGGGACAGTCCAGGACATCCTTTTATACCTCCCTTAACTTTACATCACTTCCTGTTAGCTAATTTGAATAATTCAGTAAATGGACTTAATAAATGGATATTAATCCTCCAACCAAGCAAATGGCTCTACTTCATAAATTTATTTAGTTCTAAATGTTATCACCATTTTAAGAGTAAAGGGGAACAGTTAGAACGCACTTTGCGTTCCAATGCCGACACCGCGTGCGTGTCACGGCTTCTCACTTCCGGTTCCGGCGGAAGTGCGTCTGTATGCGTGTCACGGGCTCACATGCGTGTCACGCTCCCGCACTTCCGGTTCCGGCTGTGAGCCGTGAACCGCTGTTTACCTTATATAATGTTAAGCTTGATTCACAATCTGATGGCTGTCGCATATCAAGTTCAACATTTGACACCTTTAGTGATCATGGTAAACTTATTATTATTAGTCCAATTAGTTTACGTTTGAGACAAAATGGAAATCTAATCGGTATTATCCGGGATTACATTCAGTCAATATTAGTCCTATTGATTTATGTTGAGACGACTTAAATTTCAATCAATAATCTAATTAATCACTAAACGGGTAATCTATTTTTAGTGTTAACATCCATTCATTTAATGCACTTCAAAAAATAGTGATAAATAAATAAATAATAAAAATAAAAATAAAAATTAAAAAATTAAATAAAATTAAAAATAATAATAATATGTAATAATTAAATAAATAAAAATAGATAGAAATTCTCTTTCACAATTATTTACCAAGAAGAAATAACAAGTTTTTAATAAGTGACCATTTACATTTGTGTGACCATTTATTTGTCACATATTAGTATTAGAATAATTATATGGGCCTATAAAGAAAATAATGACTCATAAAAAGTGGTATTAATAGTGTCATAATATTACTAGTGTAGGAATTATTGATAAACGTATTTATAATTTTATAATAAACTTTTTTATATAAATTTTTTTAAACAATTTTATAATTTTTTAGTGACAATATTAAGTGTTACAAATATTTTCAATTTCTTTAAAGTGATACTAACTCAACCATTTGTATTTACCACAATCTCGTGATTAACTGAACTAATACATGGCTCAGTTCAGTTAATCACGAGATTGTGGTAAATACAAATGGTTGAGTTAGTATCACTTTAAAGAAATTGAAAATATTTGTAACACTTAATATTGTCACTAAAAAATTATAAAATTGTTTAAAAAAATTTATATAAAAAAGTTTATTATAAAATTATAAATACGTTTATCAATAATTCCTACACTAGTAATATTATGACACTATTAATACCACTTTTTATGAGTCATTATTTTCTTTATAGGCCCATATAATTATTCTAATACTAATATGTGACAAATAAATGGTCACACAAATGTAAATGGTCACTTATTAAAAACTTGTTATTTCTTCTTGGTAAATAATTGTGAAAGAGAATTTCTATCTATTTTTATTTATTTAATTATTACATATTATTATTATTTTTAATTTTATTTAATTTTTTAATTTTTATTTTTATTTTTATTATTTATTTATTTATCACTATTTTTTGAAGTGCATTAAATGAATGGATGTTAACACTAAAAATAGATTACCCGTTTAGTGATTAATTAGATTATTGATTGAAATTTAAGTCGTCTCAACATAAATCAATAGGACTAATATTGACTGAATGTAATCCCGGATAATACCGATTAGATTTCCATTTTGTCTCAAACGTAAACTAATTGGACTAATAATAATAAGTTTACCATGATCACTAAAGGTGTCAAATGTTGAACTTGATATGCGACAGCCATCAGATTGTGAATCAAGCTTAACATTATATAAGGTAAACAGCGGTTCACGGCTCACAGCCGGAACCGGAAGTGCGGGAGCGTGACACGCATGTGAGCCCGTGACACGCATACAGACGCACTTCCGCCGGAACCGGAAGTGAGAAGCCGTGACACGCACGCGGTGTCGGCATTGGAACGCAAAGTGCGTTCTAACTGTTCCCCTTTACTCTTAAAATGGTGATAACATTTAGAACTAAATAAATTTATGAAGTAGAGCCATTTGCTTGGTTGGAGGATTAATATCCATTTATTAAGTCCATTTACTGAATTATTCAAATTAGCTAACAGGAAGTGATGTAAAGTTAAGGGAGGTATAAAAGGATGTCCTGGACTGTCCCTCATTTGTAGCTGTGTTCCTGTGAAGTTATGCCAGTTCCTGTGAAAAAGTAAGTCCTATTTATTTCCAGTTGGAATATATTTATGGATGCCCTCTTGATCCCATAGCTAATGAAGGGAATCGACTAGGAGGAGTAATAATCTAATTATATATACAGGCTATTGATTTAAAGTATTTATATCAAAAATGTAATTTTGAACTAATTATAGGGAATAGTGCGGTTCAAGATTGGAGATCTCTAAAAGAACCCCATTTTTTGGAGATACTTATTGGAGCAGAGGTGAATTATAAGGTTTCACTCTCCTTGAGGAAATTAGGTAAGAACCTGAATAATTAAGTTATGATCAAAGTGTCATATGTCGTTAATATTATGGTCCTGATCTTAGTTTTGGGCGTTGAAAATAGTGATAGAATAGAACCATAGCTGTTAAGTGGACCCATACTTGGTTACGGCCCAATATTGATTGACTATTCTAATATTATATACCAATGGGCGTTATATCAAATTGCATAAAAGATCCATTAATGATGAGGTTAATGAATTGGCATCAGCATGGTCTCTTATATTTAAGTGATTAAGTTGTATCTATTGTATATATAGAACTTTAAAATCTCTTCTTAATGGTGTTGATGGTTTTGTCTCCTTCATACAAGTAACATATAAGATAGCCATAAAAGAATGTATAGTGTACATATATTATATGGGAGCTATACTAGAAAAACAATTTTACCCTTGTTCTTTCTAGGGAAAATCACAACATCTGACTTCAACTTAATTGTAAATTTTTGTTTTGATGAAGCCAATTTAGGTATGTATGGCTAAATTACATTAGATTTATACGAGTATATGGTAAAATAATTGATTCCTTTTTTCATAAATTTATGGACCCGATTTGTGGTGCCACGACTGTAAGACTCCCAAAGACATCTAGTTGCCTCTTCCTTTTAAGTTTTCATTTTCATTTATGTATTATTTCTTCTAATTGAATAGAAGCAATGTTAATGATGATTGATTTGCTTTATATGTTCTAAATTAAAATTGAGGTCATAAATGATTGATGAGATTGATCTTTGTTATAAAATCCATCATTTTCTGACCCTTTTCCCTCCCCTTCTTGGAATATATATAGATATAATGTATATTGATGATTATAACGGTAATGTTTCAGACACCACATCATTTGAAAAGAACATGTGATTGGATGTAGCATTAGGAATTTAATCCCGTCCTAACCAGTGGTAAATTATTTTCTCACAAAAACGGGTATGTATGTCCATCCCTACTTGACTGTATTAGAGTACCCGTTATGAGAGAGAAAAAAAGAGTTTATTATTCAATAAGTTAATCTTGAAGACTATGTGATTTACTTATTTCCCTCTGTAACTATTTAGATTGTAAACCCCTGATGAAGTCCTAACGGACGAAACGCGTTGGGTTTCGCAGTATTGGGTCAAAAAAGTCACCACCACAAGCATCTGGTTGGATACACGTCCTTTTCAAGTTCTGATTGTGATTACCTGACTATAAATTCCTCATATCAACTAAAAATGTCTATGCATAAGATTGTGAAATCGTTTTACTGAATTTTTAGACTATTGTATCAATGTCGAATTTTTAGGTTACAAGTACCTTTTATTTGTGTATAAATAAAAACCTTTTAAATATTGTTAAATATTATTAATCTAAAGGCTGATTGGCTCCCATGAGAACCTTTTTACTCCATATCTATCTTTGATACCTTATCTGACAGAGGGTATTTCTTATTGGTTTGAGACTAGTGGTAAAGCGCAGAAAAGGGTTACCTCTTGTTTTGTGATATATATATATCTATCTATGTGTTTCTGAAATAATTTTTTGGACAACCTTCAAGCAAATTATGTCTGTTAATTCTAAGAATCATAGCTAACCATTTATTTGTGCTTATTTTATACTAGACAATGTTTGTAGTTCCCTACTTGTAGATACTTTATATGAAAGCTACAATTTTCATCATCATGCTAATATTAAGAATCAGCACAAACAACAACATTGCACTGTTTTAGAATGTATAAAGCATCTCATACAAACTAGAAACTTGTATATGCTATAAGTACTACCAAACTCATGGTGCTGGAATGAATGTCCCATTTCAGAGTCCCTACCTGAAATGAAGCAGACTCCCTTGGAATTATTTGGGATAATAAGTGGAGAACTAGTGTATGTTTGTATGTTTGGGGGAGAGTGATTTTGTTTTCTTTTTACTCATTTTTAAAAATTTACTTTTACATATACATAGTATCTGAGGTTGAAAAAAAGACATTTGTCCATCGAGTTCAACCTATTTGTGGTCTCCTATGCATGATGATTTGACTAAAATTTCTGACTGATGCTGCTGTCAGCAGTTACATTTTATCCCTATTTATAGTAACTATAATGCATGACTATGCACCATACCCCTGGATATCCTTATCCATTAGGAATTTATCTAACCCATTCTTAAAGGTGTTGACAGATTCCGCCATTACAACTCCCTCGAGCAGGGAATTCCAAACATGTATTGTCCTTACCGTGAAAAAGCCTTTACACCGTATTGTGCGGAATCTCCTCTCCTCTAACCTGAGTGAGTGTCCACAGAGGTTAAGTGTCAACATAATTTTGGCATAACGGGGCTTGCTGGAACCTTTAGTTTATAAGTTATATATTTTTTTAACCAACTATAAAGTGCTATTACTTTTAGGTTCCTATCCCTGCTATGCCCTGTCCCCACCTCCATCCTCCATCCTCTGAGTCCATCCCTGTCCCACTTACCCGGAGCTGGGTACTCACTTCTTGCTCTGTCATGTCTCCCACTGGCTCTCATTGTGCATGTTGGAGACATGACAACCACCCTGCATTATTTTATAGAATACCCAACACCCCACAACCAGGGACTGCTTTGAGGGTGCTGAATTTTTCTGTTGCCCTGATTTTGCTAGGGAATACATCCCTGTGCTGACTGGCCTAGTGTGGGCTCCATGCAGTGTCTGTCCAGTTTTTCTCATTACCAGCCTAGTAGCGCTAGTTCTGGCTGAGACATTAGAGGAAGGGAAGGGATCATGCTTTTTACCCTAAAGGAGTCTGGACAGGGCCTAAAATGGTCCTGGTGGGTCAGGGTCAAGCTGCTATATGCAGCAAAGCTATAGCGGCTGGGAGACATCTGTAATCTGTATTGTGCATGTGGCTGGAACAATTTTCTGTTGAGCCATCATTTAAGTAATCTAGAGTGCTGCCCATCCACTTGCGCTATATATATATATATATATATATATATATACAGTATATATATATATATATATATATAAATACACAGGGAATGCTCCGTTAGAATGTGGTCACAAGAAAAAAGCACTTAGTACAGGAGAGACAAAAAGAAAATTTGCCACACATGCAATATAAGGAAGTCAACATTAAAAAAAAACTGTCAAATAAATTATTATTGACATAAAAGAGACATACTGTATAATATCGAGATATAAATGATTATCTTAAGGTGTGAGGTAGATTCAGAGAGTCCCCTCCCTGGGGACTCTCTGGGGGGAATTCAATTGTTATCACCCTCGATCTCTCTTCTAAAGTGGCAGGAGATCGCAGGGGGTGATATTGAATTGATTTCCCCCATCGCGCTGATCGTGCCCATTCGTGTCGGGTTTAGCTGCATAAAGCGGCTAAACCCAACTAGACTAATGGGCGCAATTGGGAAAAGTGCCATTTGGGCGCCCAAATGGGTCACTTTTCACACGTTTTAGCTCGCCGCCCCTGGCGGGTGCGAGCTGAAAAGTAGATGCCGGAAGCCGATCGTGCCTGAACGGAACTACATTAGAATAGCTCCGTTCAATGCCATCTATTGGCTGCTGGCCAGAAATACATTTGAATCTCTCCCTCTGAATCTACCTCACTCCTGAAGATAAGCATTTTTATCCTGGTCCATTATGTCTCTTTTATGTCATTTTTTTTTTAAACATTTTTTTTTTATGTTGATTTTTTTATATGGCATATCTGGCTAATTTTATCTTTTCTCTACTGTACCAATAGCATTTTGCTTGTATCCATAATCTAATAGTGCATTCTGTGTGTATTTTTTAATAAATTAATGTTTTATATTTAAAAAAAAAAACATTCTCATAGTCTTTTTATAAGTGTATTACACCAGTTGTAGCTCTCAATCCCCTATCATTATTACTATACCCCCCTTTTTAAGCGACTCACCACCGCTTTTTATTCTTTTTTTTTATAGGGCAGAGCAGACACCCTATTTTCTAAATAACAGGGAGTGTCTTTTTAGACTTATTAACCCCGAACATTTTTGTGCTAATTACAGAAAAAGTACCTTGGTGCTGAGATTTTAACTTGTGTACAATATATATAACTTACATTCATGTATACTATATATATATATATATATATATATATATATATATATATATAAACGCATATATATGTATATGTATATATATAAAATGTATATTATACATATATCATTTATATATCATATACAGTATATGCAGATATTTTTTTATAAACAGGCAGGCAAAGAAAACATAGGCAATGGTTTACTTACTGACTGTCACACAACGCGTGCGTGACACAGTCAGAATTGGCTGGCTGCCGGGGTGCTACAGACTTGACTGCTGCAGCTGCACCTGCTTCTGCTTGTTTGTAGTACAGACTCAGGGACAGATGTATTTAACCTTGAAGAGTGATAAAGTAGAGAGATATAAATTAGCAACCAATAAGCTCCTGTCATTTGTCAGACAAAGCCTTTCACATGGCAGTTAGGAACTGTTTGGATGGTACATTATCTCTCGTTACTTTATCATTTTTATAGGCTTAATACATTTCCCCCCAGTATCAGTGAGTCATACGGGGCTGGTGGTGTACTGAGTGGCGGAGCTTTAAGTGGTGACTGACGGGCCGGGCTCTACGAAGGTTTATGGGGTAGCTGCTGTGTCTGCGCATGTGCAGCAGCTTTCCAAGTAGCCATCATCTTTGGCTTCATTGCGCTTCTGTGCACAAGCAGAAGTTTTAAGTTAACGCTGCTTGATCAAAGCTGGCCTCCTGTCACAGCAGCCAGTCCTGCATGATGGGTGACTGGTGGTCACTGAGGGGATGACAGTACTGGCCAAACCAGAATCTGTCCAAGCAGGCAAATCCGTTCCTGGTTTCACATTACATAACACACACACACACACACACACACACACACACACACACACACACACACACACACACAACACACACACACACACACACACACACGTTGGTGATGGAGGGAAGGATAGGAGACATTGTGCCTCTCAGATGCAGTAATGGGGCATATACATATGTGCCTGCTGCATAGCATCTATACTGTATGTACTTTGCATGAACACCCACAAAGGGTGACTGTCACATTGCTGTAATACTCTCTCATGCTCATTCTAGTATCTGACATACAGTCCTCAGTCTGCAAAGTGTCACTAAATAAACAAAGGACAGAGGGATGACACAGGTACAATAGATTAATCTTCGTGTGAACTGCAAACATGGGTTAGCTAGGTCATCGTTCCTGTTTGACTCAACACATCCACAGTTTTGTTTAGGCAGTTTGTTGCAAATTTTGCGTAAACCTTTCTTTGAGCATATTATAGTTCTCTCAAAAGTAACTTAAAGTTGATTTAATAAAAACTGATTGTTTTTCTTCTCATTACAATAAGGCATTAAGGGGCAGATTTATTAAGCTCGGTGAAGTTATAAATTGGAAGGTGAAAAAGGACCAGCCAGTCAGCTCTTAGCTGTCATTTTTCAAACCCAGCCTGTAACATGACAGTTGGGAGCTGATTGGCTGGTTCTTTATCACCTTCCACTTTATCACTTCACTGAGCTTAATAAATCTGCCCCTAAGTGAACATTGGGGACAGACTGACTTTGGTAGTGACAAGTGAAGACAAAATATAGTATTCAACAAGTCATTGCATTGTGAATATAATCTATAAAGGACATGACAATTACAGAAGTTTTGTACTGAGTGAAACAGGATTAGGGTGGGTATGATATGGGGAGTTTTGTACAATTGAAAAAGTCTAAACAGAAGCTAGGACATAAAATATATATATGCAATTTAGATAATGCTTCAACTTTCCATGTGTGCACATCACAGACACAGGTGAAGATTGTGAAAGGCCAGGCCACTAAAAAGTCGCAAATCATGTTACAAGTCACTACCACCTACAGTATATACATAAACATATAAATAGGCTTGCCATAATATGCCTTTAATTTGGGACAACTATGATTTACACATGTTCTGTGGCTGGATAAATTGAAGCCTGTATTTCACCTGGTTTAAATCAGCCACAGAAATTGTGTAAATCATACAGTAGGTGTACCAGATTAAAGGGATAGTATGGCTAACCTACATACATACTTCTTACCCTACCTAGAACAATCCAGGACAGCTGACTGCCAGAGGGGCTTTAATGTGACATGTGACATTTGTTGATCCTACACATGGTGGCATGCTGCCTATCTGGATGATTTGTACTATGCAATTTCCCTTGAACTCCCTGGAGCCCAGAACCACTGACATTGACTATACACTAGAGATGAGCGCCGGAAATTTTTCGGGTTTTGTGTTTTGGTTTTGGGTTCGGTTCCGCGGCCGTGTTTTGGGTTCGACCGCGTTTTGGCAAAACCTCACCGAATTTTTTTTGTCGGATTCGGGTGTGTTTTGGATTCGGGAGTTTTTTTCAAAAAACCCTAAAAAACAGCTTAAATCATAGAATTTGGGGGTCATTTTGATCCCAATGTATTATTAACCTCAAAAACCATAATTTCCACTCATTTTCAGTCTATTCTGAATACCTCACACCTCACAATATTATTTTTAGTCCTAAAATTTGCACCGAGGTCGCTGTGTGAGTAAGATAAGCGACCCTAGTGGCCGACACAAACACCGGGCCCATCTAGGAGTGGCACTGCAGTGTCACGCAGGATGTCCCTTCCAAAAAACCCTCCCCAAACAGCACATGACGCAAAGAAAAAAAGAGGCGCAATGAGGTAGCTGACTGTGTGAGCAAGATAAGCGACCCTAGTGGCCGACACAAACACCGGGCCCATCTAGGAGTGGCACTGCAGTGTCACGCAGGATGTCCCTTCCAAAAAACCCTCCCCAAACAGCACATGACGCAAAGAAAAAAAGAGGCGCAATGAGGTAGCTGACTGTGTGAGTAAGATAAGCGACCCTAGTGGCCGACACAAACACCGGGCCCATCTAGGAGTGGCACTGCAGTGTCACGCAGGATGGCCCTTCCAAAAAACCCTCCCCAAACAGCACATGACGCAAAGAAAAATAAAAGAAAAAAGAGGTGCAAGATGGAATTGTCCTTGGGCCCTCCCACCCACCCTTATGTTGTATAAACAGGACATGCACACTTTAACCAACCCATCATTTCAGTGACAGGGTCTGCCACACGACTGTGACTGATATGACGGGTTGGTTTGGACCCCCCCCCCAAAAAAGAAGCAATTAATCTCTCCTTGCACAAACTGGCTCTACAGAGGCAAGATGTCCACCTCATCATCATCCTCCGATATATCACCGTATACATCCCCCTCCTCACAGATTATCAATTCGTCCCCACTGGAATCCACCATCTCAGCTCCCTGTGTACTTTGTGGAGGCAATTGCTGCTGGTCAATGTCTCCGCGGAGGAATTGATTATAATTCATTTTAATGAACATCATCTTCTCCACATTTTCTGGATGTAACCTCGTACGCCGATTGCTGACAAGGTGAGCGGCGGCACTAAACACTCTTTCGGAGTACACACTTGTGGGAGGGCAACTTAGGTAGAATAAAGCCAGTTTGTGCAAGGGCCTCCAAATTGCCTCTTTTTCCTGCCAGTATAAGTACGGACTGTGTGACGTGCCTACTTGGATGCGGTCACTCATATAATCCTCCACCATTCTTTCAATGTTGAGAGAATCATATGCAGTGACAGTAGACGACATGTCCGTAATCGTTGTCAGGTCCTTCAGTCCGGACCAGATGTCAGCATCAGCAGTCGCTCCAGACAGCCCTGCATCACCGCCAGCGGGTGGGCTCGGAATTCTGAGCCTTTTCCTCGCACCCCCAGTTGCGGGAGAATGTGAAGGAGGAGATGTTGACAGGTCGCGTTCCGCTTGACTTGACAATTTTCTCACCAGCAGGTCTTTCAACCCCAGCAGACTTGTGTCTGCCGGAAAGAGAGATCCAAGGTAGGCTTTAAATCTAGGATCGAGCACGGTGGCCAAAATGTAGTGCTCTGATTTCAACAGATTGACCACCCGTGAATCCTTGTTAAGCGAATTAAGGGCTCCATCCACAAGTCCCACATGCCTAGCGGAATCGCTCCGTGTTAGCTCCTCCTTCAATGTCTCCAGCTTCTTCTGCAAAAGCCTGATGAGGGGAATGACCTGACTCAGGCTGGCAGTGTCTGAACTGACTTCACGTGTGGCAAGTTCAAAGGGCATCAGAACCTTGCACAACGTTGAAATCATTCTCCACTGCACTTGAGACAGGTGCATTCCACCTCCTATATCGTGCTCAATTGTATAGGCTTGAATGGCCTTTTGCTGCTCCTCCAACCTCTGAAGCATATAGAGGGTTGAATTCCACCTCGTTACCACTTCTTGCTTCAGATGATGGCAGGGCAGGTTCAGTAGTTTTTGGTGGTGCTCCAGCCTTCTGTACGTGGTGCCTGTACGCCGAAAGTGTCCCGCAATTCTTCTGGCCACCGACAGCATCTCTTGCACGCCCCTGTCGTTTTTAAAAAAATTCTGCACCACCAAATTCAAGGTATGTGCAAAACATGGGACGTGCTGGAATTTGCCCATATTTAATGCACACACAATATTGCTGGCGTTGTCCGATGCCACAAATCCACAGGAGAGTCCAATTGGGGTAAGCCATTCTGCGATGATCTTCCTCAGTTGCCGTAAGAGGTTTTTAGCTGTGTGCGTATTCTGGAAAGCGGTGATACAAAGCGTAGCCTGCCTAGGAAAGAGTTGGCGTTTGCGAGATGCTGCTACTGGTGCCGCCGCTGCTGTTCTTGCGGCGGGAGTCCATACATCTACCCAGTGGGCTGTCACAGTCATATAGTCCTGACCCTGCCCTGCTCCACTTGTCCACATGTCCGTGGTTAAGTGGACATTGGTTACAACTGCATTTTTTAGGACACTGGTGAGTCTTTTTCTGACGTCCGTGTACATTCTCGGTATCGCCTGCCTACAGAAGTGGAACCTAGATGGTATTTGGTAACGGGGGCACACTGCCTCAATAAATTGTCTAGTTCCCTGTGAACTAACGGCGGATACCGGACGCACGTCTAACACCAACATAGTTGTCAAGGCCTCAGTTATCCGCTTTGCAGCAGGATGACTGCTGTGATATTTCATCTTCCTCGCAAAGGACTGTTGGACAGTCAATTGCTTACTGGAAGTAGTACAAGTGGGCTTACGACTTCCCCTCTGGGATGACCATCGACTCCCAGCAGCAACAACAGCAGCGCCAGCAGCAGTAGGCGTTACACGCAAGGATGCATCGGAGGAATCCCAGGCAGGAGAGGACTCGTCAGAATTGCCAGTGACATGGCCTGCAGGACTATTGGCATTCCTGGGGAAGGAGGAAATTGACACTGAGGGAGTTGGTGGGGTGGTTTGCGTGAGCTTGGTTACAAGAGGAAGGGATTTACTGGTCAGTGGACTGCTTCCGCTGTCGCCCAAAGTTTTTGAACTTGTCACTGACTTATTATGAATGCGCTGCAGGTGACGTATAAGGGAGGATGTTCCGAGGTGGTTAACGTCCTTACCCCTACTTATTACAGCTTGACAAAGGGAACACACGGCTTGACAAATGTTGTCCGCATTTCTGGTGAAATACCTCCACACCGAAGAGCTGATTTTTTTGGTATTTTCACCAGGCATGTCAACGGCCATATTCCTCCCACGGACAACAGGTGTCTCCCCGGGTGCCTGACTTAAACAAACCACCTCACCATCAGAATCCTCCTGGTCAATTTCCTCCCCAGCGCCAGCAACACCCATATCCTCCTCATCCTGGTGTACTTCAACACTGACATCTTCAATCTGACTATCAGGAACTGGACTGCGGGTGCTCCTTCCAGCACTTGCAGGGGGCGTGCAAATGGTGGAAGGCGCATGCTCTTCACGTCCAGTGTTGGGAAGGTCAGGCATCGCAACCGACACAATTGGACTCTCCTTGTGGATTTGGGATTTCGAAGAACGCACAGTTCTTTGCAGTGCTTTTGCCAGCTTGAGTCTTTTCAGTTTTCTAGCGAGAGGCTGAGTGCTTCCATCCTCATGTGAAGCTGAACCACTAGCCATGAACATAGGCCAGGGCCTCAGCCGTTCCTTGCCACTCCGTATGGTAAATGGCATATTGGCAAGTTTACGCTTCTCCTCCGACAATTTTATTTTAGGTTTTGGAGTCCTTTTTTTACTGATATTTGGTGTTTTGGATTTGACATGCTCTGTACTATGACATTGGGCATCGGCCTTGGCAGACGACGTTGCTGGCATTTCATCGTCTCGGCCATGACTAGTGGCAGCAGCTTCAGCACGAGGTGGAAGTGGATCTTGATCTTTCCCTAATTTTGGAACCTCAACATTTTTGTTCTCCATATTTTAATAGGCACAACTAAAAGGCACCTCAGGTAAACAATGGAGATGGATGGATACTAGTATACAATTATGGATGGACTGCCGAGTGCCGACACAGAGGTAGCTACAGCCGTGGACTACCGTACTGTACTGTGTCTGCTGCTAATATAGACTGGATGATAATGAGATGTAGTATGTATAAAGAAGAAAGAAAAAAAAACCACGGGTAGGTGGTATACAATTATGGATGGACTGCCGAGTGCCGACACAGAGGTAGCTACAGCCGTGGACTACCGTACTGTACTGTGTCTGCTGCTAATATAGACTGGATGATAATGAGATGTAGTATGTATAAAGAAGAAAGAAAAAAAAACCACGGGTAGGTGGTATACAATTATGGATGGACTGCCGAGTGCCGACACAGAGGTAGCTACAGCCGTGGACTACCTTACTGTACTGTGTCTGCTGCTAATATAGACTGGATGATAATGAGATGTAGTATGTATAAAGAAGAAAGAAAAAAAAACCATGGTTAGGTGGTATACAATTATGGATGGACTGCCGAGTGCCGACACAGAGGTAGCTACAGCCGTGAACTACCGTACTGTGTCTGCTGCTAATATAGACTGGTTGATAAAGAGATGTAGTAGTATGTATGTATAAAGAAGAAAGAAAAAAAAACCTCGGGTAGGTGGTATACAATTATGGACGGACTGCCGAGTGCCGACACAGAGGTAGCTACAGCCGTGAACTACCGTACTGTGTCTGCTGCGACTGGATGATAAATAATGATATAAAAAATATATATATATCACTACTGCAGCCGGACAGGTATATATATTATATAATGACGGACCTGCTGGACACTGTCTGTCAGCAGAATGAGTTTTTTATAGAATAAAAAAAAAAACTCCACACAAGTGAAGTCACACGACGAGTGTTTAACTTTTTCAGGCAATCACACAATATAGTATACTACTAACTATACTGGTGGTCAGTGTGGTCAGGTCACTGGTCAGTCACACTGGCAGTGGCACTCCTGCAGCAAAAGTGTGCACTGTTTAATTTTAATATAATATGTACTCCTGGCTCCTGCTATAACCTATAACTGGCACTGCAGTGCTCCCCAGTCTCCCCCACAATTATAAGCTGTGTGAGCTGAGCACAGTCAGATATATATACATAGATGATGCAGCACACTGGGCTGAGCAGTGCACACAGATATGGTATGTGACTGAGTCACTGTGTGTATCGTTTTTTTCAGGCAGAGAACGGATATATTAAATAAAACTGCACTGTCTGGTGGTCACTGTGGTCAGTCACTAGTAAACTCTGCACTCTCTACACTTCTACAGTACTCCTAAGCTCCAGTAAATCAGGTCAATCTCTCTCTCTCTCTCTCTTCTAATCTAAATGGAGAGGACGCCAGCCACGTCCTCTCCCTATCAATCTCAATGCACGTGTGAAAATGGCGGCGACGCGCGGCTCCTTATATAGAATCCGAGTCTCGCGAGAATCCGACAGCGTCATGATGACGTTCGGGCGCGCTCGGGTTAACCGAGCAAGGCGGGAAGATCCGAGTCGCTCGGACCCGTGAAAAAAAACATGAAGTTCGTGCGGGTTCGGATTCAGAGAAACCGAACCCGCTCATCTCTACTATACACACGGTGCAATTTTGACTGTGGCTAATTCTGACTATACTATGTAATAGATTGGACACTTTCTAGTCAAAATTGACCTGCCTGCACAGTCTGTTTTTCCTTGCGATACCAACCCAGCGGTAGTGTGCACTGGCATCACAAGGGGTATACACACGGTGTGATATGTGCTATGTTTTCTACCGATATGAACTATAAAGTCCATATCAGTAGTTATAGTGACCGTGTGTATGCGGCTTTACTCACTGGCACATGTCCCATGCTCTGTGACTGGCCTGGTCCTCCAGGGAGCATAAATTATTTATCAATTTCTGGCCAATATACTGAATTTCATCTGAATGAACTTCAGAATCACATTGCCATTGTAGTCATATTTCCCTTTAAACATTGAGAGCATTAAAATGTGAATAAATCAGAATGTTTTCCCCCCTTTAAATTACTGAATACTACTGCTGAATTCTACTAACACAAATATCCCTTGCTCCATACACTTCATGATATAATTGCTTACTACCTGGAGCACAGGGAGATGAAGTGGCTTGCCCACGGTCACAGTAAAATTGTCTTGGGTCTCAAACTGAGTTAATTCTCTTCATAGACACAGTCACAAGTTTGTGGTACCAAACAACTTTATTTTTTTATTTTTTCCTCTAAAGCACAAGACAGAACTTATCTAAAAATGATAAAATGAAACAGCTTCACAGTTACTATTACACACAGTGTTCAGTATGTTCCTTTTAGACTTTTGTTTTTACATTCATTCTCTGTAAGCATATAATAAACAAGTTGCAATACTTAAAATAAAATAGCTTGCATAGCTATAACGCTATTTCAGCTGGTGGAGAAAGTGCCATTTTAATGTCCAAAACATTGTAAAACAGTGTCTGGTTATTTATTTATATTTGAAAAGAAGCGATATTATGTGCAGTAAAACATAAAGTAACAGGAAATTAAAAGGAAAATAAGCAAAATGCAGTTTTCTTCTGACAATTGGGACATACTCTTCCTATATCAGAAAATATGTTCCCTTCTTCCTTTAACTTATTCCTGTCACTTACACAGGAATAAGCGCTAGCTATACTTAGTTACGACACAAGAAAAATTAATCAGCTAAATTTTTTCGTAAATCTGGTTCATATTAAAAAAGGCCACCTTTACTTAATGTACAGTAGTAACAGGTACACTTTAACGTTCTAATGCAGTGTCATGGAGATCATTTACAAAGTGCTCACTACAAAACACGTGTGTCTGGATGGATCTAGATATCAGTACGTATGGTGTAATGGTTAGCATTACTGCCTTACAGCACTGAGGTCATGGGTTTAATTCCGACCACGTCCCTGTGGGGAGTTTTTATGTTTCCCCGTGCTTATGTGGGTTTCCTCCAGGGACTCCGGTTTCCTCTCACAATCCATAAATATATGCTGGTAGGTTAATTGGCGCCCAACACAAAAATGAACCCTAATGTGTAAGTGTGTGTGTGTACATGAGCAGTAGTGAATTTCTCATTAGGGAATATAAACTACAAGATGTGTCCACTTACATCTTTGCTATTTTGCTTAATTTGGCACAACATGCAAAACACGGCTAAGTTGTTTTTCAGGAGTAGCGAGTGGGTGGATTTAATTTTTTTTTTGCTATAATAGAATATGTATAAGTAACATATTACAGAAGCAAATTAATATAAATCACAAAGCATGGCTAAATCTTAGAGATGTGCACTTGAAATTTTTCGTGTTTTGTGTTTTGGTTTTGGGTTCGACCGCGTTTTGGCAAAACCTCACCGAATTTTTTTTGTCGGATTCGGGTGTGTTTTGGATTCGGGTGTTTTTTTCAAAAAACACTAAAAAACAGCTTAAATCATAGAATTTGGGGGTCATTTTGATCCCAAAGTATTATTAACCTCAAAAACTATAATTTCCACTCATTTTCAGTCTATTCTGAATACCTCACACCTCACAATATTATTTTTAGTCCTAAAATTTGCAACAAGGTCGCTGGATGACTAAGCTAAGCGACCCTAGTGGCCGACACAAACACCTGGCCCATCTAGGAGTGGCACTGCAGTGTCACGCAGGATGGCCCTTCCAAAAAACACTCCCCAAACAGCACATGACGCAAAGAAAAAAAGAGGCGCAATGAGGTAGCTGTGTGAGTAAGATAAGCGACCCTAGTGGCCGACACAAACACCTGGCCCTTCTAGGAGTGGCACTGCAGTGTCACGCAGGATGGCCCTTCCAAAAAACACTCCCCAAACAGCACACGACGCAAAGAAAAAAAGAGGCACAATGAGGTAGCTGTGTGAGTAAGATAAGCGACCCTAGTGGCCGACACAAACACCTGGCCCATCTAGGAGTGGCACTGCAGTGTCACGCAGGATGGCCCTTCCAAAAAACACTCCCCAAACAGCACATGACGCAAAGAAAAAAAGAGGCGTAATGAGGTAGCTGTGTGAGTAAGATAAGCGACCCTAGTGGCCGACACAAACACCTGGCCCATCTAGGAGTGGCACTGCAGTGTCACGCAGGATGGCCCTTCCAAAAAACACTCCCCAAACAGCACATGACGCAAAGAAAAAAAGAGGCGCTATGAGGTAGCTGTGTGAGTAAGATAAGCGACCCTAGTGGCCGACACAAACACCTGGCCCATCTAGGAGTGGCACTGCAGTGTCACGCAGGATGGCCCTTCCAAAAAACACTCCCCAAACAGCACATGATGCAAAGAAAAAAAGAGGCGCAATGAGGTAGCTGTGTGAGTAAGATAAGCGACCCTAGTGGCCGACACAAACACCTGGCCCATCTAGGAGTGGCACTGCAGTGTCACGCAGGAAGGCCCTTCCAAAAAACACTCCCCAAACAGCACATGACGCAAAGAAAAAAAGAGGCGCAATGAGGTAGCTGTGTGAGTAAGATAAGCGACCCTAGTGGCCGACACAAACACCTGGCCCATCTAGGAGTGGCACTGCAGTGTCACGCAGGATGGCCCTTCCAAAAAACACTCCCCAAACAGCACATGACGCAAAGAAAAAAAGAGGCGCAATGAGGTAGCTGTGTGAGTAAGCTAAGCGACCCTAGTGGCCGACACAAACACCTGGCCCATCTAGGAGTGGCACTGCAGTGTCAGGCAGGATGACCCTTCCAAAAAACACTCCCCAAACAGCACATGACGCAAAGATAAAAAGAGGCGCAATGAGGTAGCTGTGTGAGTAAGATAAGCGACCATAGTGGCCGACACAAACACCTGGCCCATCTAGGAGTGGCACTGCAGTGTCACGCAGGATGGCCCTTCCAAAAAACACTCCCCAAACAGCACATGATGCAAAGAAGAAAAAAGAGGCGCAATGAGGTAGCTGTGTGAGTAAGCTAAGCGACCCTAGTGGCCGACACAAACACCTGGCCCATCTAGGAGTGGCACTGCAGTGTTACGCAGGATGGCCCTTCCAAAAAACACTCCCCAAACAGCACATGACGCAAATAAAAATGAAAGAAAAAAGAGGTGCAAGATGGAATTGTCCTTGGGCCCTCCCACCCACCCTTATGTTGTATAAACAGGACATGCACACTTTAACCAACCCATCATTTCAGTGACAGGGTCTGCCACACGACTGTGACTGAAATGACGGGTTGGTTTGGACCCCCCCCGAAAAAGAAGCAATTAATCTCTCCTTGCACAAACTGGCTCTACAGAGGCAAGATGTCCACCTCATCATCATCCTCCGATATATCACCGTGTACATCCCGCTCCTCACAGATTATCAATTCGTCCCCACTGGAATCCACCATCTCAGCTCCCTGTGTACTTTGTGGAGGCAATTGCTGCTGGTCAATGTCTCCACGGAGGAATTGATTATAATTCATTTTAATGAACATCATCTTCTCCACATTTTCTGGAAGTAACCTCGTACGCCGATTGCTGACAAGGTGAGCGGCGGCACTAAACACTCTTTCGGAGTACACACTTGTGGGAGGGCAACTTAGGTAGAATAAAGCCAGTTTGTGCAAGGGCCTCCAAATTGCCTCTTTTTCCTGCCAGTATAAGTACGGACTGTCTGACGTGCCTACTTGGATGCGGTCACTCATATAATCCTCCACCATTCTTTCAATGGGGAGAGAATCATATGCAGTGACAGTAGACGACATGTCCGTAATCGTTGTCAGGTCCTTCAGTCCGGACCAGATGTCAGCATCAGCAGTCGCTCCAGACTGCCCTGCATCACCGCCAGCGGGTGGGCTTGGAATTCTGAGCCTTTTCCTCGCACCCCCAGTTGCGGGAGAATGTGAAGGAGGAGATGTTGACAGGTCGCGTTCCGCTTGACTTGACAATTTTGTCACCAGTAGGTCTTTGAACCCCAGCAGACTTGTGTCTGCCGGAAAGAGAGATCCAAGGTAGGTTTTAAATCTAGGATCGAGCACGGTGGCCAAAATGTAGTGCTCTGATTTCAACAGATTGACCACCCGTGAATCCTTGTTAAGCGAATTAAGGGCTCCATCCACAAGTCCCACATGCCTAGCGGAATCGCTCCCTTTTAGCTCCTCCTTCAATGCCTCCAGCTTCTTCTGCAAAAGCCTGATGAGGGGAATGACCTGACTCAGGCTGGCAGTGTCTGAACTGACTTCACGTGTGGCAAGTTCAAAAGGTTGCAGAACCTTGCACAACGTTGAAATCATTCTCCACTGCGCTTGAGACAGGTACATTCCACCTCCTATATCGTGCTCAATTGTATAGGCTTGAATGGCCTTTTGCTGCTCCTCCAACCTCTGAAGCATATATAGGGTTGAATTCCACCTCGTTACCACTTCTTGCTTCAGATGATGGCAGGGCAGGTTCAGGCGTTTTTGGTGGTGCTCCAGTCTTCTGTACGTGGTGCCTGTCCTCCGAAAGTGTCCCGCAATTCTTCTGGCAACCGACAGCATCTCTTGCACGCCCCTGTCGTTTTTAAAAAAATTCTGCACCACCAAATTCAAGGTATGTGCAAAACATGGGACGTGCTGGAATTTGCCCATATTTAATGCACACACAATATTGCTGGTGTTGTCCGATGCCACAAATCCACAGGAGAGTCCAATTGGGGTAAGCCATTCCGCGATGATCTTCCTCAGTTGCCGTAAGAGGTTTTCAGCTGTGTGCGTATTCTGGAAACCGGTGATAAAAAGCGTAGCCTGCCTAGGAAAGAGTTGGCGTTTGCGAGATGCTGCTACTGGTGCCGCCGCTGCTGTTCTTGCGGCGGGAGTCCATACATCTACCCAGTGGGCTGTCACAGTCATATAGTCCTGACCCTGCCCTGCTCCACTTGTCCACATGTCCGTGGTTAAGTGGACATTTGGTACAACTGCATTTTTTAGGACACTGGTGAGTCTTTTTCTGACGTCCGTGTACATTCTCGGTATCGCCTGCCTAGAGAAGTGGAACCTAGATGGTATTTGGTAACGGGGGCACACTATCTCAAGAAAGTGTCTAGTTCCCTGTGAACTAACGGCGGATACCGGACGCACGTCTAACACCAACATAGTTGTCAAGGCCTCAGTTATCCGCTTTGCAACAGGATGACTGCTGTGACATTTCATCTTCCTCGCAATGGACTGTTGGACAGTCAATTGCTTGGTGGAAGTAGTAAAAGTGGGCTTACGACTTCCCCTCTGGGATGACCATCGACTCCCAGCAGCAACAACAGCAGCGCCAGCAGCAGGAGGCGTTACACGCAAGGATGCATCGGAGGAATCCCAGGCAGGAGAGGACTCGTCAGAATTGCCAGTGACATGGCCTGCAGGACTATTGGCATTCCTGGGGAAGGAGGAAATTGACACTGAGGGAGTTGGTGGGGTGGTTTGCGTGAGCTTGGTTACAAGAGGAAGGGATTTACTGGTCAGTGGACTGCTTCCGCTGTCGCCCAAAGTTTTTGAACTTGTCACTGACTTATTATGAATGCGCTGCAGGTGACGTATAAGGGAGTATGTTCCGAGGTGGTTAACGTCCTTACCCCTACTTATTACAGCTTGACAAAGGCAACACACGGCTTGACAAATGTTGTCCGCATTTCTGTTGAAATACTTCCACACCGAAGAGCTGATTTTTTGGGTATTTTCACCAGGCATGTCAACGGCCCTATTCCTCCCACGGACAACAGGTGTCTCCCCGGGTGCCTGACTTAAACAAACCACCTCACCATCAGAATCCTCCTGGTCAATTTCCTCCCCAGCGCCAGCAACACCCATATCCTCCTCATCCTGGTGTACTTCAACACTGACATCTTCAATCTGACTATCAGGAACTGGACTGCGGGTGCTCCTTCCAGCACTTGCAGGGGGCGTGCAAATGGTGGAAGGTGCATGCTCTTCACGTCCAGTGTTGGGAAGGTATGGCATCGCAAACGACACAATTGGACTCTCCTTGTGGATTTGGGATTTCGAAGAACGCACAGTTCTTTGCGGTGCTTTTGCCAGCTTGAGTCTTTTCATTTTTCTAGCGAGAGGCTGAGTGCTTCCATCCTCATGTGAAGCTGAACCACTAGCCATGAACATAGGCCAGGGCCTCAGCCGTTCCTTGCCACTCCGTGTGGTAAATGGCATATTGGCAAGTTTACGCTTCTCCTCAGACAATTTTATTTTAGATTTTGGAGTCCTTTTTTTACTGATATTTGGTGTTTTGGATTTTACATGCTCTGTACTATGACATTGGGCATCGGCCTTGGCAGACGACGTTGCTGGCATTTTATCGTCTCGGCCATGACTAGTGGCAGCAGCTTCAGCACGAGGTGGAAGTGGATCTTGATCTTTCCCTAATTTTGGAACCTCAACATTTTTGTTCTCCATATTTTAATAGGCACAACTAAAAGGCACCTCAGGTAAACAATGGAGATGGATGGATACTAGTATACTTATGGATGGACCAGCGACTGCCGCAACAGAGGTAGCTACAGCCGTGGACTACCGTACTGTGTCTGCTGCTAATATAGACTGGATGATAATGAGATGAAATTAATATATATATATATATATAATATCACTAGTACTGCAGCCGGACAGGTATATATATTTATTATGTAATGACTGATGACGGACCTGCTGGACACTGTCAGCTCAGCAGCACCGCAGACTGCTACAGTAAGCTACTATAGTAGTATGTATCAAGAAGAAAGAAAAAAAAAACCACGGGTAGGTGGTATACAATTATGGATGGACCAGCGACTGCCGACACAGAGGTAGCTACAGCCGTGGACTACCGTACTGTGTCTGCTGCTAATATAGACTGGATGATAATGAGATGAAATTAATATATATATATATATATAATATCACTAGTACTGCAGCCGGAGAGGTATATATATTTATTATGTAATGACTGATGACGGACCTGCTGGACACTGTCAGCTCAGCAGCACCGCAGACTGCTACAGTAAGCTACTATAGTAGTATGTATCAAGAAGAAAGAAAAAAAAAACCACGGGTTGGTGGTATACAATTATGGATGGACCAGCGACTGCCGACACAGAGGTAGCTACAGCCGTGGACTACCGTACTGTGTCTGCTGCTAATATAGACTGGATGATAATGAGATGAAATTAATATATATATATATATATATAATATCACTAGTACTGCAGCCGGACAGGTATATATATTTATTATGTAATGACTGATGACGGACCTGCTGGACACTGTCAGCTCAGCAGCACCGCAGACTGCTACAGTAAGCTACTATAGTAGTATGTATCAAGAAGAAAGAAAAAAAAAAACACGGGTAGGTGGTATACAATTATGGATGGACCAGCGACTGCCGACACAGAGGTAGCTACAGCCGTGGACTACCGTACTGTGTCTGCTGCTAATATAGACTGGATGATAATGAGATGAAATTAATATATATATATATAATATCACTAGTACTGCAGCCGGACAGGTATATATATTTATTATGTAATGACTGATGACGGACCTGCTGGACACTGTCAGCTCAGCAGCACCGCAGACTGCTACAGTAAGCTACTATAGTAGTATGTATCAAGAAGAAAGAAAAAAAAAAACGGGTAGGTGGTATACAATTATGGATGGACCAGCAACTGCCGACACAGAGGTAGCTACAGCCGTGGACTACCGTACTGTGTCTGCTGCTAATATAGACTGGATGATAATGAGATGAAATTAATATATATATATATATAATATCACTAGTACTGCAGCCGGACAGGTATATATATTTATTATGTAATGACTGATGACGGACCTGCTGGACACTGTCAGCTCAGCAGCACCGCAGACTGCTACAGTAAGCTACTATAGTAGTATGTATCAAGAAGAAAGAAAGAAAAAAAAACACGGGAAGGTGGTATACAATTATGGATGGACCAGCGACTGCCGACACAGAGGTAGCTACAGCCGTGGACTACCGTACTGTGTCTGCTGCTAATATAGACTGGATGATAATGAGATGAAATTAATATATATATATATATATATAATATCACTAGTACTGCAGCCGGACAGGTATATATATTTATTATGTAATGACTGATGACGGACCTGCTGGACACTGTCAGCTCAGCAGCACCGCAGACTGCTACAGTAAGCTACTATAGTAGTATGTATCAAGAAGAAAGAAAAAAAAAAACACGGGTAGGTGGTATACAATTATATATATATTATATACAATTATATATATATATATATATATATATATTAAACTGGTGGTGATTAATTAAACTGGTGGTCAGGTCACTGGTCACACTATCAGCAACTTGCAAGTAGTACTCCTAAGCAGACAATCACAATATATACTGGTGGTCAGTGTGGTCACAATGGCAGTGTGGCACTCTGGCAGCAAAAGTGTGCACTGTACGTTAAAATATGTACTCCTGCTCTCAGACTCTAACTGCTCCCCACTGTCTCCCCCACAAGTCAGATATACAGTCACACTATCACTTCAGCAAGTAGTAGTACTCCTCCTAATGCTCCCCAAAATTACTAAAGTAAATACTGTGTCTCTCTCTACTCTAGTCTCACTCTCTTCTCTATAAACGGAGAGGACGCCAGCCACGTCCTCTCCCTATCAATCTCAATGCACGTGTGAAAATGGCGGCGACGCGCGGCTCCTTATATAGAATCCGAGTCTCGCGATAGAATCCGAGCCTCGCGAGAATCCGACAGCGGGATGATGACGTTCGGGCGCGCTCGGGTTAACCGAGCAAGGCGGGAAGATCCGAGTTGCTCGGACCCGTGTAAAAAAACCTGAAGTTCGGGCGGGTTCGGATTCCGAGGAACCGAACCCGCTCATCTCTACTAAATCTCTGAGTCTATGACATGCAAAATCGTGCCATACATGGCGGGATATACAGTAGCAAAGATGTACTGTATGTGGACACATCTGTATCCTGACAGACATTTTAAACCTGATTTTTATTTACATTTAGAAGTTCAATATAATTCAGGTTGAATCTCCCATGTTCAAAATGCTTAGGACTAGAAGTATTTTAGATATCAAATTTTTCTGTATTTTGGAATATTTACATACCATAATAAAGCATCTTGGAGATGGGACCCAAGTCTATAAACAGTGAATGCTTAATATAGTGTACACAGTGTCAAATTTCCCATTAGGCAAGTGATGCATGTGTCTAGGGGTGGCACTTGGATGCTTGTGCTGGTAATGTCAGCCTGAAATGTACCAGAAACTGCAAATGATTTCCACTGAACTGTACCATATGCCATTTTGAATGGAGTGTGAACGGGTAGGATATGCACAGACTGCCCCTGTAAGCTGTCCTACTTGTGTATTCATAAGTAAAAAATAAAAAATTGTCATAGTTAGTGGCTTTTTTTATTATTTATTATATTAAATCTATTATTCTGTTTTTATTATTCAAATTGTATTATTTCTATAAACAAATGAGGGGTTGTATTAAATCAATGGATATATTAAAATTATGCAGGGGGGGATCTGTTACTGTTGTGGCTATGGGCACACTCACACCTAAATTATTATTATATTTTTTAAAGAAATATATTACATAATATATTACAATTTTTCGCATGATACTTCCAAATAACCAACCAACTCTCTTCCCTTAACCATCTTATTCTAGGTGGGCTAGGGAAGGTTACTTCCAGCAGGATCTTCTGGAAAGAGGGGGAGATGATCATAGCAACTGCATTTAACTGACTGGCCAGGCATGTGCTGTTCACCTCCTTCCCTCTGACTTCTTACTCAGTCACATCCACCTTACAGCCTAGAGATAGTTACTCTGCCTGACCTGTTAGCAATGCTAAACTGTTATAAACCCACAACTGCCTTCTATTCCCAGTAGTTGGAGGCTTTATTGCATGTGGAACTCTCTGCCACATCTGCTATCTGCCACAAAACAAAATGCTAAAAATTGCACTTTTTCTGCGAATCATCTCCCTTCTGTTCATATAACGCCCAGAGGCAGATTTAGACCTCATGGGGCCCTAAGAAAGATACCAATTTGGGGCCCCCCTAACTTCAATAATCCATTCCACTATATTTTTTTTGTCTCCCCACCCCACTTCCCAATCAGTGTATGCCGTCACGCAGCCCTATGCATTCCCCGGCCCGGCGAAGATCCGTAGAGTCTTGCTGATATGTCGTGATAAACAGGTACCTTTTCTTCGACCTGATATAATTGTGGTGGTGTGGTGTCTCTCTCCCGGCTGTGAGATGTTCATACACGGGTGCCTGTGTGGTCGGTATCCCAGTACTTCAGAGCCGGCGTTCTTGACAGGAGATCCAGGGCTGCCAGGTTGGTGAAAGAAGGTGGGTTAAGGGGCAGTCCAACGTGTTTCACTCGGCTAACAGAGGGCCATGCATCGTCAGGGGCATTCTTCATTCATATCATTATATTGTTATTGGATTACACCTTTTTTATTCCTTGAACACTGGCCGCAAAAAAACAATCAATTGAATATTACTACAAAAAAATGGTCAGGATAATTATCTATAACAAACTGTTTTAACACATCCTCCTTCCCGGTGTACGCTTACCCTTACCTGATAGACATTTAAATATTGTTTCATCCTGTTGCGCCCTAGGTTTATTTATTCAGATACTTGCTCACTTTATATATATATATATATATATATATATATATATATACACACACACACACGCACATATACAGTGCATATACACATCTATAGATCCACACACACACACACACACACACACACACACACACATGCACATATACAGTGCATATACACATCTATAGATCTACACACACACACACACACACACAGTGCAAACACACATACACATACAGAGTGTATACACTAGTGATGTGCACCGGACATTTTTCGGGTTTTGTGTTTTGGTTTTGGATTCGGTTCCGCGGCCGTGTTTTGGATTCGGACGTGTTTTGGCAAAACCTCACCAAAAATTTTTTGTCGGATTCGGGTGTGTTTTGGATTCGGGTGTTTTTTTTACAAAAAACCCTCAAAAACAGCTTAAATCATAGAATTTGGGGGTCATTTTGATCCCATAGTATTATTAACCTCAATAACCATAATTTCCACTCATTTACAGTCTATTCTGAACACCTCACACCTCACAATATTATTTTTAGTCCTAAAATTTGCACCGAGGTCTCTGGATGACTAAGCTAAGCGACCCAAGTGGCCGGCACAAGCACCTGGCCCAACTAGGAGTGGCACTGCAGGGTCAGACAGGATGGCACTTAAAAAAATAGTCCCCAAACAGCACATGATGCAAAGAAAAAAAGAGGTGCACCAAGGTCACTGGATGGCTAAGCTAAGCGACCCAAGTGGCCGACACAAACACCTGGCCCATCTAGGAGTGGCACTGCAGTGTCAGACAGGATGGCACTTCAAAAAATAGTCCCCAAACAGCACATGATGCAAAGAAAAAAAGAGGTGCACCAAGGTCGCTGTGTGACTAAGCTAAGCGACCCAAGTGGCCGACACAAACACTTGGCCCATCTAGGAGTGGCACTGCAGTGTCAGACAGGATGGCAGATTTAAAAAATAGTCCCCAAACAGTACATGATGCAAAGAAAAAAAGAGGTGCAATGAGGTAGCTGTGTGACTAAGCTAAGCGACCCAAGTGGCCGACACAAACACCTGGCCCATCTAGGAGTGGTATTGCAGTGTCAGACAGGATGGCAGATTTAAAAAATAGTACCCAAACAGCACATGATGCAAAGAAAAAAAGAGGTGCACCAAGGTCGCTGGATGGCTAAGCTAAGCGACCCAAGTAGCCGGCACATCTAGGAGTGGCACTGCAGTTTTCTAGCGAGAGGATGAGTGCTTCCATCCTCATGTGAATCTGAACCACTAGCCATGAACATAGGCCAGGGCCTCAGCCGTTCCTTGCCACTCCGTGTCGTAAATGGCATATTGGCAAGTTTACGCTTCTCCTCAGACGCTTTTAATTTAGATTTTTGGGTCATTTTACTGAACTTTTGTTTTTTGGATCTTACACAGAGCCGGCCTTAGGCATAGGCAAACTAGGCAAATGCCTAGGGCATTTGGTATGCTTGGGGGCACCAGCAGCTTCTGCTGATTAAAATGATATGCAGCATGCCTATATTCTGTGTGACTGCGGCTGTATCTGCATACAAAATGCTACGTTGCAGTGTATTCCTGGAAATCACTGTAATGTAGCATTTCATATGCAGATACAGCCGCAGTCGCACACAGAATAAAGGCATGCTGCATATAATTTTAATCAGCAGAAACTGCTTGTGCATCCTAGCCACATAGTAATGCAAATAATGTGATGCATTTTCATAAACAAAAGGCACCTGACATTAGCAGAGCTACCAGCTGACTCATGCCAGGCATCTCCTGCAGAACTAACGGCGGTGCTAGGGGGCACCAGCCAAAATCTTGCCTAGGGCATCATATTGGTTAGGGCCGGCTCTGATCTTACATGCTCTCTACTATGACATTGGGCATCGGCCTTGGAAGACAACGTTGATGGCATTTCATCGTCTCGGCCATGACTAGTGGCAGCAGCTTCAGCACGAGGTGGAAGTGGATCTTGATATTTCCCTATTTTAACCTCCACATTTTTGTTCTCCATTTTTTAATGTGTGGAATTATATGCCAGTAATATATCAATAGCAATGGCTTACTGTACCGTACTGCTATATATTATATACTGGTGGTCAGCAAAATTATGCACTGTGCTCCTACTACTGCGCACAACAACTAAAATGCACCACAGGTATGGATGGATAGTATACTTGACGACACAGAGGTAGGTAGAGCAGTGGACTACTGTACCGTACTGCTATATATTATATACTGGTGGTCAGCAAAATGATGCACTGTCGTCCTACTACTGCGCACAACAACTAAAATGCACCACAGGTATGGATGGATAGTATACTTGACGACACAGAGGTAGGTAGAGCAGTGGACTACTGTACCGTACTGCTATATATTATATACTGGTGGTCATCAAAATTATGCACTGTCCTCCTACTACTGTGCACAACAACTAAAATGCACCACAGGTATGGATGGATAGTATACTTGACGACACAGAGGTAGGTAGAGCAGTGGACTACTGTACCGTACTGATATAATACTGGTGGTCACTGGTCAGCAAAATTCTGCACTGTCCTCCTACTATATACTACAATGCAGCACAGATATGGAGCGTTTTTCAGGCAGAGAACGTATAATACTGGTGGTCACTGGTCAGCAAAACTCTGCACTGTCCTCCTACTATATAATACTGGTGGTCCCCAGTCCCCACAATAAAGCACACTGAGCACAGATATTTGCAGCACACTGAGCACAGATATGGAGCGTTTTTCAGGCAGAGAACGTAAATATTTTCAGCACACTGAGCACAGATATTTGCAAGCACACTGAGCATAGATATTTGCAGCACACTGAGCACAGATATTTGCAGCACACTGAACACAACTGAGAGAACCCTGCACACGTCCTCTCCCTATCATCTCCAATGCACGAGTGAAAATTGCGGCGACGCGCGGCTCCTTATATAGAATACGAATCTCGCGAGATTCCGACAGCGGGATGATGACGTTCAGGCGCGCTCGGGTTTACCGAGCAAGGCGGGAGGATCCGAGTCTGCCTTGGACCCGTGTAAAATGGGTGAAGTTCGGGGGGGTTCGGATTCCGAAGAACCGAACCCGCTCATCTCTAGTTTACACATGTATAGATCTACATCCCCCAACAAATACTTTTCACGGCAGTTGGTATGGCTGGCTCCCTACGGATATATTGCTCTTCTCAAGCTGCTCCAATGCGTCTTAGCTCCCATCCGTCTTCCCTCTCCTCCCAGGATTCAGTCAGTGCACACCAATAAGAAGAGAGGTAGCAGCTGCAGAGAGGGGAGAGCGGCCCCTCCTCCCCCTCCGGCCAGGACTCTGACTGGCAGCGGACGCAGCGCTGACTGCGGCACACAATGAAGTAGAGTGACTTTTTGTAATGCCGGTGGCTGTGGGACCCTTCACTGTGGCTGGCCTTGGTGTAATGCACCGCTAGTAGTTCCGCCGCTGTGGCAGATGTCTAATCACTGCCAAGAGTATTCAGTCGACCAAGCGCTAGGGCATTGTTGAAGGAGCTCACAGTAAGGCATGATTCAGCCCTGTTGGTTGGCCCCCTGATACCCGCTGGGCTCTAAGCAACTGCTTTGGTTGCCTAGTGGTAAATCCGCCACTGATAACGCCTGCCCCTTTTCAAATTCCACCACGATGATGCTCTGCAATCCCATGCACCCTGTCACAGGTTAAGGAGTATGATGGGTTTGAAGCTGTTATCAAACTGCACCACTGACCATTTTCACTTTGTAAATACTCTACCTGTGCCCAAACTAAGACCAGTTGATACATATATGATACATCTATGGTAACAACTTTATTTCATAATACTGTATTGCTTTTTAACCAATTTGCGTTTGCACTTGCCATAGGAAGTGGCAGGCATAGAAAGTGCTTGCATGGAATTTAAGTAAAGGAATATTGTATATGATTTAGTGAAGATTACAATTTACAGTGACCACATGTTTAAAATACTAATCCAATGTATAAATAAACATTTATAAAGTATTCAGTAGATAAGCTTAAATGTTTTATATCACAATATGGACACACAATTGACAGTGACCAAAGGCATAAATATTATTAAGTCCATTTTTCCCTAAAGGTGTATTTCACAACTGTGCCTAATTTGCAGGGATAGTTTATGCTTTTCATATATCTGTCTCTGAATGTAAACACAGAATCTGGGCAGAGTACTGGGAATATAATTCTATCTTTTTTAAGCATGTGAAATGTATTAGCTAACATGATTCAAGTTATTTAAACAATATATAACTGTTATGTTATGATCATGCCCTAGGGTTATGCAATACTGTAAATTGGACTCAAGATTGGTAGAGTGTCGATTTGTTGTCACTATAATGATGAAAGATGTGTTACTCATAGCTCGCTCTGTGATGCTGCATCTTATGCTGCAATGTAATGCTCTGTAAATCTTTTTTCCAATGTATACAATTCTGGAACATAAGAGAAACACTGCAATTTGTTAGTTATTTGCATTACTATTTAATTATCTGCTAGAATTATACTTTAACAATAAAAACTGCCACTAATAAAAATATTTGCTGTTGACACAGTATGTAATAAAGTGCTTCTTAAGGTAAGATGCTCTGCAAGTGTTGTAATTTTAAGATGATTTAAGGGACAATATAATATTTGTCTACATTAAATGAGATGGATATTTGTATCACATTTTAATGGGATGCTTGGCAAGCAGCACTGCATTCTGGGTCAAAGATGGTGACACATGAGTGGATGTAATCTACAGCTGTGAGTTGATCACAGCGGTTAGGGTTAGTAAGTGGGAGGATACCAGTGGTAACTGCTGTCCCATGGCTGCAGCTTTGACCACACTTTCCAAGGGGGATCCGGTCAGCACATATAAATATACATGCTATGTTGTATGTAATATACAGTACTGTATGTACTGGCTTACCTTACCTAGGGATTAGCAGCTGCCACTGTGTGTATCAGTGACCTGCTGCCGCTGCAGAGGAGACATCACTCTGCTTGTCTTTTTATTTTCTATAAGCCTGCCCCCTGATTCCTGTAAGCCAATGGGAGTTGGGGGTTTGGCTTATAGAAGATGATAAATAAGCAGAGTGATGTCTCCTGTGCAATGGTGGCAGGTCAGTGAGACACACAGCAACAGCTGTTGATTCTGGGTAAGGCAAGCCAGCACATACTGTATATTACATACAACATCATATGTATGTTTATTTGTGCTGACCAGCTTTCCCCTGCAAAGTGTGGTCAGAGCTGCAGCCAAGGGACAGTAGCCACCACTGAATGGGACAGTTAGGTTAGGCTGTGGAAGGGAACAGTTCAGGGGGCCGGTATGGTATTCCGCCGCACAGGATGTAAAAAATCAGTATACTGACATCGGCATCCCGAGTGGTGGAATAGCAGCAGGGGGCGAGCACAATGAAGCACCTTTGTGGCTTGCTGCACTTGCCATGCTGCTGGCTCGTTGGCAACCTACAAGTTCTATTCTCCCTCTATGGGTGTTGTGGACACCCATAGACGGGGAATCACCTACAGTACCTCGCTGGTATACCTCTGGCGGTATGGTGCCCCAGTTGGGATCCCGATGAGTGGTATGCTGACTGCAGACCCAGTTCAGGTTAGGCTGCAGAAGGATCCATCAGGATTTTGAACATTGGGATTCCGCTGTCGGTATCATGACTATTGGGATTTCAACTACCGGAATATTGTAACTAATCCTTATATTAACCTCAGTTTTTCTTATTACGATGTTCTGTGGTTCCCTTCTCAATGCTGCTGATGTAAAATGTAACAAATTACCACATGCACACATTTAAGTACAGTGAAAAAACATTTAAAAACCTATAACACAAATATGCTGATAATATAGGTCAGAAATCTCCAATCACATAGCAGAGCATTTTATTTATTTCCATTTAGCGCCATTATACAGAGCATTATGTTATTTTAATAGCATTGTCATAATGACTTTATATGTTTTGGTGGGTCTGTTATATGAAATATTTGTTTCTTTTAAACTTACATTATATATATATATATATATATATATATATATACATACATTATATATTTATTATTTTTAGGTTTAAAACTTACACTTATTTCTCTATGATACTTAACCTTTTAGGACTTTTCTTTTTGAAAAAAATAAAAATTAAAAATAGGACAGTTGTCTCCTGTTAATATCAATTGCTATCCATGGGTGGGGACATAAAAAAGTGGACAAAGATGACATTCTTCTTGTAGAGAATAAGTTCCACATAGCAGAAGAAAGTGGTTAGAATGCAGTATTGTGATGCCGCAAACTGTGCCCAGCGTCACCTGTCACTCACAGCTGAAATACGTGATGCCCTAAAATCTAACTCTTGTTTTTTTTCAGGAATGAAGTACACTTCATAGAGTACAAGAGATGCAAAGATAAATGCTACATTGGTGAGGCAAACTAAGAACAAGAATCAATCTTCACAGACACAAAATGAAAGAATGCTGAAATGATCAAGGAGACATACCTGTGGCTGAACACTTTCCTAGGATAAATCACTGCAATACCAAACTGGCAGCATTCACAGAAAGAAAACTCAGGAACAAAAGTCTTTTGATCTGAAAAACGATCACATATTTTGATTCCCCCCTTGAAAGAAAAAGGTTTTATTTTGTGACATTTCCTGAATACTTTTATTGCTTTTTAACCTTATACACTGTCTTTGTTTCTCCGAAACTTTATAAGATTGTTGAAAAAAAATATTTAATACATCAATACCTATTGCCAATCACTTTTAAGGTTATCACTGAATAACTAATGTGAAATAACTTATTCAAATGAAAAAAAGAGATAACGATGTATAGTGACTTACAGTATAATATCTGTAAAAGTGACAGTAGATGGTGAATTATTCCTAAAATATACATTTTCTAAATGAGCACTGAAATTATGACATAAGAACTCAGTGATTATACACAATAACATCAGAACTCCTTGTGTATACAGATAGTATTACAGGAGTGTAAGTATATTGACATCACTTAACCACAGTGCATTATGGGATTGCAGTTGACTGTTTAAAGTGATTGTTTTTAAGCAAAAGTCCCTAGTAAGATGAGCATAGGTGAATGTAAGTTTCCATATAACCCTTTTACACTGAGCTAAGAACCCAGGTAATTGCCAGGGCAAGCTGGCATGAACCAGTTCCCAGTTCTGTATGAAAGGGTTGACCCAGGTCTTGCATCCTGGTTCCGACCTGAGTCACAACCAGGCTTATTCTTGGGTCTCACCCATGTTGGCAGCAGTGTGAAAGGCAGACCCAGGTCATTGATGACCCAGATCATGTCTAAAAGGCTGCTGAGTGGCTGTCTCAGGAGCTCTTGGGGATGACATCTTCTCTAAGTTCTCCCATGTTAGCGGCTTTGATCCAGGTCCCAGCAGCAGTGTGAAAGGGGTAAGAATAGCTGAAGTTCCGGCTCCAACTCATGTTCATTATCCCGGGTCAGACATGGGTCGGAGCTGAGTCTTCATCATGAAAGGAGTATTAGAAACTACAGATTTTACCATGTGTCAGCTACATAAATATGTCACTTGTGTGTGCTATTGTAATATTGAGGTACAATGTAAATGTGACAGTAGTTTAGCTAGAAGTATTATAAATTCCAGACAGGATTATTCATATGACTACTGTTATATAGGAGATTTCAATCTCTTTTTTTAAATCTGCATTTTTGGTATGTAATATGGTTGGTAAACTTTAGTTGAGGAAAACGTGAGAGCTACAGTATGTTAAGTCTGTTACATTTTATTTTTTTATAACAAAGCTGCAGTAGCAAGTTAGGGTGCACAAATAGATAAGTATTATGGGGGAATAAAGTACCAACCAATCAGCTTCTAACTGTCATTTTTCAAACAACAGCACTTGAGACTTGGGGCCAAATGTAATAGAGTGAGAGTTTCAGAAAGTGAGAGAATTGGTAAGGTTTTGCAGTTTTTTTCTAAAGTGTCAATCATTTACACAGCAAGATCAACCTGGTTTTGCAGTGTAAATGATTGCCACTTTAAAAGAAAAACTGAAAAACCTTTCCAAATATCTCACTTTCTGAAACTCTCACTCTATTACATTTGGCCCTTTGTCTTTTTACAAGATATGATAAATCTCCCCACATGTTAACAAAACTAGTAACTTTCCATTGTTATTTTTGCATGAATATCTTATAGTATATTCATAGACCTGTTCCAGGATTACAGTATTCTGCATCATTACAGCCTGATTCTGAGTTGCACAAAAGTTTTCATAAGTCCCGAAGCTGCATATTCACCTTTATGAACTTAGGAGCAATTCATACGCATCTCAGTCCTTTCTCACCAATGACTAGATGGCAACAATGTGTTCGCACACAAGATAAATACAATATGGGTGTGTCATGGACATGTTACTATCTACTAGTATTATTACTAATAAAATGCGTGCCTACCCATTTTATAGCAGATGAACTCACATCACCGGCACCTAGCCTGGGGTAGATGTAACTGCTGATGATGGAGTTAACCGCTGCTCTCGTGGATGTAGAATCGGCGCAATTGCACAGATGCGTATGACTCAGGATATGGCCGCACGCACATGCCATAGATGCGGGCACACTAGTCACACCTTCGCTGCAACGATGAATATGTGATGACTTCAGAGATACTTTCTACTACACAATGAATATTGTTATTTTACTGATTGTCCCACGTACATGTATGCTCACATAAAGTAAACCTTACCCAATAAATGAAGAGGATGAAGCAATGTGGTAAATCACACAATATAGTCTTATTTCACCCTTCCTTCTTAGCTGTTTTGAAATGTAAAAATTGAACATTGTAGTTGCCACTGCTCAATCTTTATTAAATATATAAACCAAACCCTTTATTCCATGGTTTAATTATAGATATATGGGTGTAAAAAACACTTGCAACAAATAGCATCGTCATTACTCTTCTTCAAGCTTGCTCTGATATCATTGGCCAAGCACATTGTGGTATTATGCCACTCTTTTACAGAGCATACCCATTACCTAGGAGACTGTGAACCAGACATTTTTCTTTGACCCACCATCTGTATGGTACAATAGGTGAATGCAAATGAAATAATATTGGAAATTCTAAAGATGTTTTAAACATACCAGCCTTACATAGGGGTTCACTACGGCTGGCCGGCGGTCGGGCTCCCGGCGACCAGCATCCCGGCGCCGGGAGCCCGACCGCCGGCTTACCGACAGCTTGGCGAGCGCAAATGAGCCCCTTGCGGGCTCGCTGCGCTCGCCACGCTACGGGCACGGTGGCGCGCTACGCGCGCCACACTATTTTATTCTCCCTCTATGGGGGTCGTGGACCCCCACGAGGGAAAATAATTGTCGGTATTCCGGCTGTCGGGCTCCCGGCGCCGGTATACTGAGCGCCGGGAGCCCGACCGCCGGCAAACAGAAGACCACCCTTACATAGAGTGGATAGATACTGTAACATGCTTTCAAATATGCCATTTAGCATATTTTAGCTATGTTGCCTACTCTTCCAAAACAGATTCAAAGCCATTTGCAAAATACTGTACAAGTACAGATGTAGCCATGCTCATCTTTGCTGCGATGCAGCATTCTGCAACACGGCTTGCTGCGTCGTCATGCTGTAATACAACATGACGCATTGCAGTAAGATGAGCATGGCTACATCTGTATATTTACTATAGTAATTGCAATTATATGTAATACAGATAAATTGAGTAGAACAGTTGTAACATAATTATCATGTCTTTTGTTTTAGCTTTAATTTACGGGGAAAAAAAAACTATTACACCTACTGTAGGAATGTGCATAGAGTAAGGTACTGAGTTTGTCTGTCTATCTATCTATCTATCTATCTATCTATCTATCTATCTATCTATCTATCTGTCTGTCTGTCTGTCTGTCTGTCTATCTATCTATCTATCTATCTGTGACGTGTGGTGACGTTAGGCAGAGCCTTTCCTGTCATACTAAAGTATACACCAGAGTTTTGACTATATAAAGTATATGAAAAGCTGTCACGCACCTCGGGCAGCGGCGACCGCGCTTGTCCCTGCGGGTGGCCTGGTCTGCCCGGCGCCTCTCTTCTCCTGGCGGTCTCCGGCATCGGCGGCGGGTCGGCGCGTCCCTCCGGCGGCTTCCCGGAAGCAAGGATGCCGCCATCATGAGCGAGGGCAAGGAGGCGGAGCAGGTCTGACGTCACCTGCCTGCTCCGCCAATCAGGCTAGGGCGGGGGATTGAAAACCAGACACCAGGCAGAGATCCGGTGCCTGAGTATCTTCGTTTCTCCTGCGGAAGCTGTGATTCCAGAGCTCCCTCGTCCTTGTGATCTCCTGTGCCTCCAAGCATCCTGTGCCTCCAAGCATCCTGTGCCTCCAAGCACCCCGTGCCTCCAAGTACCTCCGTGCCTCCAAGTACCTCTGTGCCTCCAAGCACCCCGTGCCTCCAAGTACCTCCGTGCTTTCAAGCACCCCGTGCCTCCAAGTAACTCTGTGCCTCCAAGCACCCCGTGCCTCCAAGTACCTCCGTGCCTCCAAGTACCTCCATGCCTCCAAGTACCTCTGTGCCTCCAAGCACCTCGTGCCTCCAAACACCTTGGTGTCTCCAAATACCTCCGTGCCTCCAAGCACCTTGTGCCTCCAAACACCTTGGTGCCTCCAAACACCTCTGTGCCTCCAAGCACCTCCCTGCCTCCAAGCACCTCGTGCCTCCAAGCACCTCCGTGCCTCCAAGCACCTCCGTGCCTCCAATTACCTCGTGCCTCCAAGCACCTCCGTGCCTCCAAGCACCCTCGTGCCTCCGAGTGCCTCCCAGCACTCCCTGTACTCCCAGCACCTCAGTGCCTCCAACACCACAGTGTCTCCAACACCACAGTGCCTTCAATATCTCAGTACCTCAGCCTTCAGTATTTCTACAAGTCTTGTCTTTCAGGAGACCTTCAAGAATTCCTCTGTGCTTCCTGCTTGCCGTCTTAATCCTGCATGAGGAAGACCTACATCCGGCCATCTCTACTGCGACCCAGTAGCGGTTCTTCTTCCCGGTCATCGGAAGAAGCCCCGAGTCCACAACTCTCCCAAACCAGGTCAGTGATAGTATACTCAGGCCCCATGGACCCGGGGAATCGGAACACGGACTCAAGTGCCATTCAGAACCTGGCTTCTCGAGTACAAAGTCAGGAAGCGGCACAAGGCCAGGTGATGCAGTACCTCCAGCAGTTGTCCGGGCGTCTGGATCAGATTCAGGCGTCTCTAGCCTCAGTAATTCCGGCACCTGTTCCAGTAGTCGCACCAGTTGCCGTTGCCAGCAATGTTCAACCATCGGCCGGTATCACTCCACGCCTTCAGCTGCCTACTCCGTCCCGCTATAATGGGAATCCTAAAAATTGTCGTGGTTTCTTGAACCAATGCGAGGTACATTTCGAGCTACTTGCACACAACTTTCCTACAGACCGGTCTAAGGTAGCATATATTATTTCTCTGTTGGAAGGTTCTGCTTTGGATTGGGTGTCTCCATTATGGGAACGATCTGATCCCATGGTTTCCAACTATACCAACTTCATCTCGTCCTTTCGAAGGATTTTCGACGAACCCGGCAGAATGACCACTGCTTCTTCCGACTTGCTCCGTGTTCGACAGGGCGCCCGTTCCGTGGGTCAGTACGTGGTTCATTTCCAGACCATTGCTTCCGAACTACGCTGGAATAATGACGCCCTGAGAGCTGCCTTCTGGAACGGTCTTTCCGACCAGCTGAAAGATGAGCTGGTTACCAGAGATCTGCCGGATCCATTAGAAGATCTGATTTCTCTTTGCGTCAAGGTGGATCTTCGGATGCAGGAGCGTGGAAGAGAACGTAGCCGTCCGGATCGTTCCAGGTTCCGGAATCCTACTCCTAGACCGGTGGCCTCACCTAGCTCAGATGAGCCCATGCAAATTAACCGATCCCGACTGTCTCCGGAAGAACGACAGCGTCGTCGTGAGGGTAAACTCTGCCTTTACTGTGGAGCCGCGGATCATTTTCTTAAATCTTGTAAATCTCGTCCGGGAAACGGGCAGGCCTAGCTTGTTCCGGAGGAGTCAAGCTGGGGGTTACGACAAAAGCTTCTCCAACTTCGGACTGTTTGCTTCCTGTAACTCTAGTCTCCGATTCAGTCTCCAAGTCTTGTGAAGCCCTATTGGATTCCGGAGCTGCAGGGAACTTCATTTCTTCCTTCTGTGCCCAAAGCTTGGGTTTAAAGTTACGGCCTATCGAGCGGCCAATTTCACTGACGGCTATCAACGGGACTAGAATTTCCAAAGGTCTTATAATGTGGCGCACGGGGCCAGTTAAGCTGCAGGTCGGGGCTCTACATCAGGAAGATTTGGAACTCTTGGTAATCCCAGAAATGCCCCATGATCTGGTTCTTGGAATGCCTTGGCTAAAAAGTCATAATCCCCACATCGACTGGAAGTCGTCACAAATTCTGTCCTGGAGTTCCTTTTGTCACACTAATTGTCTTACTCCTGTTTGTCCGCTCCGTGTCACCTCCAAAACGGATGAAGAGCACATTCCGAAGGCATATCAATGGTACAAGGACGTATTTTCGGAACAAGCTGCTGACCTGTTACCACCTCACAGGCCTTGGGACTGCCCTATTGACCTTGTCCCAGGGAAGACGCCACCCCGTGGTCGCACATATCCTCTGTCTCTTCCCGAGACTCAAGCCATGTCGGAGTATCCTAAGTCCAATATGCTCAAGGGATTTATTCGCCCCTCTTCCTCCCCTGCTGGTGCGGGCTTCTTTTTCGTGAAGAAAAAGGACGGGGGGTTGAGACCATGCATCGACTACCACGGCTTAAACGACATTACTATTAAGAATAAATACCCCTTGCCACTAATCACAGAATTATTTGATAGGGTTCGTGGTGCCCGCATTTTTTCCAAACTCGACTTGAGGGGAGCTTATAATCTTATACGCATCCGAGAGGGGGATGAATGGAAGACTGCCTTTAATACCCGAGATGGGCATTACGAATACTTGGTGATGCCGTTTGGTCTTAGTAATGCTCCCGCGTTTTTCCAGGGATTCGTCAATGAAATCTTTTGTGACATGCTGTATCAGAGTGTTGTGGTATATTTGGACGACATACTGATCTTTTCCAAGAATCTTGTCGAACACAGGACTCAAGTCAAAGAGGTGCTCCACCGTTTACGAGAGAATCATCTCTATGCCAAACTTTCCAAATGTACCTTTGAAGTAACATCTATTCCGTTCCTCGGTTATATCATCTCGGGGACGGAGCTTCGCATGGATCCGGAAAAGCTGTCTGTCATTCGTGACTGGACTCAGCCTCTTTCTTTGAAAGCAATACAAAGGTTCCTGGGCTTTGCGAACTACTACAGGAAATTCATTAAGGGTTTCTCCACCATTGTTGCGCCCATTACCGCCCTGACGAGGAAGGGTTCTAATCCAAGTTTGTGGCCTCCGGAAGCCATTGTAGCTTTTTCTCACTTAAAGTTAGCTTTCATGACGGCTCCAGTTCTCCAACAACCAAATTTCGATGAACCCTTCTTCTTAGAAGTTGATGCATCTTCAGTCGGGGTTGGGGCTGTTCTCTCCCAGTACTCCTCTGATAAGAAATTACATCCGTGTGGCTTCCATTCTCGTAAATTCTCTCCGGCCGAACGAAATTACACTATTGGAGACCAGGAACTCTTGGCTATCAAATCTGCCTTGGAAGAATGGAGATATCTTCTGGAAGGGGCTAAACATGTGTTTACCATCTACACGGATCACAAGAATTTGCTGTACATCAAATCCGCACAATGCTTGAATCCTCGCCAGGCGAGATGGGCACTTTTCTATTCCCGATTCTCGTTCATTATCAAGTACCGGGCAGGGACTCTCAATATTAAAGCAGATGCGCTTTCCCGTTCACAAGTTTCCACAGACGAGGATGAACCTCCTGAGCGGGGTTTAATTCTGAATCCAGTTTCTGTCTCTGCTGCTTTAACTACTCCAGCTCCTCCTCCTGGAAGAATGTCCGTACCAGCTAGATTCCGGCCAGGAATACTACTGTGGGTCCATAACTCCAAGTTTTCCGGTCATCCCGGTGCCCAGAAGATGTACAAGTTTCTGCAAAGGTCTTACTGGTGGAACACCATGAGGAAGGATGTACAAGATTGCGTTAATTCTTGTCCCCAATGTACACAACATAAATCTCCTCGTCTGCCTCCTGCAGGGTTACTTCGTCCTCTGCCTATCCCTGTGAGACCCTGGACTCACATTTCCATGGACTTCATCACTGACTTGCCCTGTTCCAAGGGTTGCAACACCGTTTGGGTTATCATTGACCGTTTTTCGAAGATGGCACACTTTGTGCCTTTGACTGGTCTCCCGACAGCACCGAAACTGGCTCTACTGTTTATCCGAGAACATTTTCGTTTGCATGGGTTGCCACAAGAGATTGTTTCTGACCGTGGAGTACAGTTCACCGCCAGGTTTTGGAAAGCCCTCTGTTCAACCCTACAAATTAAACTTAAGTTTTCGTCCGCTTATCATCCCCAAACAAATGGTCAAACGGAACGAGTCAATCAAGATCTAGAGACTTTTTTTCGTTTGTATCTCTCTCCTTCACAGGACAACTGGGTGGAGTTGTTGCCTTGGGCGGAGTTTGCCCATAACCATTTGTTTCATTCTTCCACTGGGGAATCACCATTCTTCGTCAACTACGGGTTCCATCCCCGTGTTCCAGAATTTCCAAGCCTTCCGATAGTAGAGGTTCCTGTTGTAGCGTCCACTCTACAACACTTTGGACAAATTTGGAGAAAGGTTCATGCTAATCTAAAGAAGGTTTCTGTCCGGTACAAGTTCTTCGCAGATAAGAAACGGCGAGCCGCACCTCAATATAAAGTTGGGGACAGGGTATGGCTGTCCACACGTAATCTCCGGTTGAAGGTGCCCACCATGAAATTCGCTCCAAGGTTCATCGGTCCTTACCCGGTGCTACAAGTCTTAAATCCTGTGGTCTGTAAACTGGGTTTGCCTGCCCATCTTCAAATACCTAACGCCTTTCATGTTTCTCTACTCCGTCCCCTCATTCTGAATCGGTTCCACTCAGCATTCCCTAGGCCAACGTCTATAGTGGCAGAAGCTGGAGCGGAGTTTGAAATCAAAGCTATTCTTGACTCTCGTTATCTTCATAAAAAATTACAGTAATTGGTGGACTGGAAGGGTTATGGTCCTGAGGAGAGAAGTTGGATTGAGGCTACTGAAGTAACGGCTCCTCGTCTGGTTCGGATCTTCCACTCCAGACATCCGACTAAGCCCGGGAAGTGTCCAGGGGCCACTCCTGGAGGAGGGGGTACTGTCACGCACCTCGGGCAGCGGCGACCGCGCTTGTCCCTGCGGGTGGCCTGGTCTGCCCGGCGCCTCTCTTCTCCTGGCGGTCTCCGGCTTCGGCGGCGGGTCGGCGCGTCCCTCCGGCGGCTTCCCGGAAGCAAGGACGCCGCCATCATGAGCGAGGGCAAGGAGGCGGAGCAGGTCTGACGTCACCTGCCTGCTCCGCCAATCAGGCTAGGGCGGGGGATTTAAAACCAGACACCAGGCAGAGATCCGGTGCCTGAGTATCTTCGTTTCTCCTGCGGAAGCTGTGATTCCAGAGCTCCCTCGTCCCTGTGATCTCCTGTGCCTCCAAGCATCCTGTGCCTCCAAGCATCCTGTGCCTCCAAGCACCCCGTGCCTCCAAGCACCCCGTGCCTCCAAGTACCTCCGTGCCTCCAAGTACCTCTGTGCCTCCAAGCACCCCGTGCCTCCAAGCACCCCGTGCCTCCAAGTACCTCCGTGCCTCCAAGTACCTCTGTGCCTCCAAGCACCCCGTGCCTCCAAGCACCCCGTGCCTCCAAGTACCTCCGTGCCTCCAAGTACCTCCGTGCCTCCAAGTACCTCCGTGCCTCCAAGCACCTCGTGCCTCCAAACACCTTGGTGTCTCCAAATACCTCCGTGCCTCCAAGCACCTCGTGCCTCCAAACACCTTGGTGCCTCCAAACACCTCTGTGCCTCCAAGCAACTCCGTGCCTCCAAGCACCTCCCTGCCTCCAAGCACCTCGTGCCTCAAAGCACCTCTGTGCCTCCAAGCACCTCCGTGCCTCCCAAGCACCTCGTGACTCCAAGCACCTCCGTGCCTCCAAGCACCTCCGTGCCTCCAATTACCTCGTGCCTCCAAGCACCTCCGTGCCTCCAAGCACCCTTGTGCCTCTGAGTGCCTCCCAGCACTCCCTGTACTCCCAGCACCTCAGTGCCTCCAACACCACAGTGTCTCCAACACCACAGTGCCTTCAATATCTCAGTACCTCAGCCTTCAGTATTTCTACAAGTCTTGTCTTTCAGGAGACCTTCAAGAATTCCTCTGTGCTTCCTGCTTGCCGTCTTAATCCTGCATGAGGAAGACCTACATCCGGCCATCTCTACTGCGACCCAGTAGTGGTTCTTCTTCCCGGTCATCGGAAGAAGCCCCGAGTCCACAACTCTCCCAAACCAGGTCAGTGATAAAAGCTAAATACTATATTACAAATAACTTCTTGGTATTATTTTAATAATTTACAAATCCCAGCATGCCCTGCTACAGTTTTGCTATTTGGCCTTGTTAAGACTGATGCAGGGCATGCTGGAATGTGTAGTTCAACAACAGCTGGAGTTTCAAGGTTAGCCATCACTGGTTTAGTATTAGCCAGTGCCACCTCAGTCATTTACCTCATCGCATCTCCCTGATAGATAGATAGATAGATATATATATATATATATATATATATATATATATAGCAAGAACAAGGTGGTGCGGCACTCCAATGATTCACAAAGGCAGAGGATTTTAAATTGCAATGTTTCAATGCCCGTTTATTTAAAATGGCATTTTCGTCAGGTATATAACACAACAAGAGACAGCTTACCTTAAATACATGATATCACCCATTGTGGCGCGAACACCGCAGCGGGACTGCACGCCCGGTGGCCGCGCAGAAAAATGACGTCATGCCGTTCTAAAACAGAAACGTGCAGCGTCATGTGAAAGAGCCCATCACCATAGTAACAGTACACAATATCAAGACGGCTGTAGTGGCAATAATATAGACATTTATAAATGTATGGATATGCCGCAAGTTAGACAAACACCAAGCACAGAAATCTAATAGGGCAACTTAGATTGTTAATGAGTAATAATAACTAACGGTTAAATGTTACTAGCCAGCACACTAATCCCAGAATATTCATTAAGGCCCTTCGGTGACAGAGTGCCTAGACGAAAAATCCACTTGGCCTCACATTGTAGTAACTTAAGTCCCCGATTCCCACCACGTATGGAATATGGGATGTGATCAATCATCCTATATTTTAATGAGGCAAGGCTATGTGCAGCAAGTGCAAAGTGCCTTGCGACTGGCTGGTCACTTTTTCCAGAGACCAGGGCAGCTTTTATAGAAGAACGATGGGCTGCCATACGTTCTTTAAAAGGTCGCTCAGTCTTTCCAATATAGGAAAGACCGCAGGGGCAGATTATCTGGTATACTGTGTAGACAGAGTTACAGGTCAATCTATGAAGGATGTTTAAGGGTTTACCAGTGAGAGGATGGTAAAATATGTCCCCAGGGATTAAATATTTACAGGTCACACATGTGCATCGTATACATCCGGTTTTGCCCCTATATAAGTTGGGGGCAGGTTGTGTAATGTCTGATTTTACCAAAATGTCGCGGATATTACGTCCGCGTTTGTAACTAGGCATTAGTGCTGTATCCGACAAATGACAATCTGAGTCGGACTTAATAATCGGCCAAAGGTTCTTAGCTATTTTATTAATCTTTGGGCTAATCGGGGTATACTGTGTGACCCAAGGTAATAAAGATTTTGTGTTACTTTGTTTAGATTTTAACAGTGTTGCTCTGTCAATACACAAGACCCTGGCTTTAGTTTCTTGGAGCTGGGTATAATCATAGCCCCGTGACAAAAATTTCTGTACTAAAGAATCAATTTGGGCTTCTGCTGTTTTAATGTCAGACGTGATACGTCTGACTCTGATGAATTGGGAGTATGGTAGACCCTGAATCAACGATCTGGGGTGACAGCTAGATGCCAATAAGAGGTTGTTACGATCACTTGGTTTTGAATACAAATTAGTTGAAATGTAGCCATCTTTAATAGAAATGGCTACATCTAAGTACTGTATCTCCGTAGGACTATACGCAAAAGTGAATTTGACAGGGCTATCGCTAGAGTTGTGTAACTCAAGGTGATGTACCAAATCTTGATTGTCTTCCTGCCAAAAAATCAGTAAGTCGTCTATGTAACGACAAAAAACTAAAATCCTGTTTGAAATGTTGGTATCAGAAAAAAATATTGAATGCTCTGCCTCAAACATAAAAATATTTGCATATGAGGGGGCCACCGCCGCCCCCATCGCACAACCAATCAATTGTAAATAAAAAGAACCATCATAAAGGAAAACATTTTTTGTTAGTATAAACCGAAGTAGATCCAACAGAAATGTAATGTCAGGACCAGTGTATGTGCTCAGTCCATGTAAAAAGCGTCCCACGGCTGACAATCCCTGGTCATGAGGGATTACGGTATATAAACTCACCACATCAATGGTGAACATGGTAATGTCAGCAGGGAATCTGGGTAAAGACATCAGCTTAACTAGCAGTGTGGTAGTGTCTAAAAGGTATCGAGGGTGATCCTTTATGTGGGGTTGTAATACACTGTCGACAAATACCGAAGCTGGCTGTGTCAGGCCCCCACGCGCAGCAATGATGGGTCTGCCCGGGGGGTCTGACATGGATTTGTGGATCTTTGGAACAGTGTACAACAAAGGAACAAGTGGAAAAGCTGGAAGTAAGGCTTTAGACAAAGATTCAGTAATCAATTTATCATTACAAGCTTGTTTCAAAATTTGTGACAATTCATTCTTGAAAATACTCGAAGGATCACGAGGGAGCAGTCTGTATGTGGAAGAATCATTCACATGTACTGCAACTTGCCGTCTGTAGTCATCTAGATCCTGGATGACCAGGGCACCCCCCTTATCGGCTGGACGGAATATCAAATTCTTATTGTTGGCAAGATTGTCTAGTGCCTGTTGTTCAGTAGAAGACAGATTGCCACGTTGAGGTGGAAATAAGGAGATAGCAGTATCAGCGTCATTTTGTAATAGACGCATAAAAGTCTTGATTGATGGATTGGTTGATTGTGGCTCAAATGTAGAGCGTGGAAGCAATTTAGATAATTGTGGTGGAATGTCTGTTGGAGAAAGTTGATTCATATTGACATTTTGTTGTTTGCCATAGAATTCTTTCAATTTCAATTGGCGATTTAATCTATATTGTTCCACCCGCCAATCCAAATGGTTAAACTTGGTGGTCGGCACAAATGATAGTCCACGGGATAATACTGAAGTCTCAGGTGCGGATAATTCATATGAAGATAGATTCACAATTAAGTTTTCTTCTTTATTTGTTTTGCACCACGTCCTCTGCCTTTGGCTTTGGCCGCCGCGTCTGGTGTATCGGCGTCGCCTCTGATGTATTGTGCCCGAGTGGTCATTCCTAAAGGGTCATTCTGACCATGAGAAGAAGTGCCTGCCCTACCTCTATCTGTGTCACTGGCAGAGGAATTAAAGTCTGTGGAAGATTCAGGTTGTCTTCCTGCATATCGACGGTTGCGTCTGAAGAACGGTCTTCTGTAGTCTGAGCCCCTAGCAGGGTAAGTCCATTGGTAAACAGTATTGGACTCGTAGTCAGCCTCAACTTTAGCCAGTTTGGCCGACTTGAATTTAATCAGATCCCTTTTGTAGATCTGGATCTGGGAGTTCAATTTGTTATACCAATCAACATTCTTATCTTCAATCAGGCTAGGTTTATATATGGTCTCATATTCAAAACCAAGTGATCGTAACAACCTCTTATTGGCATCTAGCTGTCACCCCAGATCGTTGATTCAGGGTCTACCATACTCCCAATTCATCAGAGTCAGACGTATCACGTCTGACATTAAAACAGCAGAAGCCCAAATTGATTCTTTAGTACAGAAATTTTTGTCACGGGGCTATGATTATACCCAGCTCCAAGAAACTAAAGCCAGGGTCTTGTGTATTGACAGAGCAACACTGTTAAAATCTAAACAAAGTAACACAAAATCTTTATTACCTTGGGTCACACAGTATACCCCGATTAGCCCAAAGATTAATAAAATAGCTAAGAACCTTTGGCCGATTATTAAGTCCGACTCAGATTGTCATTTGTCGGATACAGCACTAATGCCTAGTTACAAACGCGGACGTAATATCCGCGACATTTTGGTAAAATCAGACATTACACAACCTGCCCCCAACTTATATAGGGGCAAAACCGGATGTATACGATGCACATGTGTGACCTGTAAATATTTAATCCCTGGGGACATATTTTACCATCCTCTCACTGGTAAACCCTTAAACATCCTTCATAGATTGACCTGTAACTCTGTCTACACAGTATACCAGATAATCTGCCCCTGCGGTCTTTCCTATATTGGAAAGACTGAGCGACCTTTTAAAGAACGTATGGCAGCCCATCGTTCTTCTATAAAAGCTGCCCTGGTCTCTGGAAAAAGTGACCAGCCAGTCGCAAGGCACTTTGCACTTGCTGCACATAGCCTTGCCTCATTAAAATATAGGATGATTGATCACATCCCATATTCCATACGTGGTGGGAATCGGGGACTTAAGTTACTACAATGTGAGGCCAAGTGGATTTTTCGTCTAGGCACTCTGTCACCGAAGGGCCTTAATGAATATTCTGGGATTAGTGTGCTGGCTAGTAACATTTAACCGTTAGTTATTATTACTCATTAACAATCTAAGTTGCCCTATTAGATTTCTGTGCTTGGTGTTTGTCTAACTTGCGGCATATCCATACATTTATAAATGTCTATATTATTGCCACTACAGCCGTCTTGATATTGTGTACTGTTACTATGGTGATGGGCTCTTTCACATGACGCTGCACGTTTCTGTTTTAGAACGGCATGACGTCATTTTTCTGCGCGGCCACCGGGCGTGCAGTCCCGCTGCGGTGTTCGCGCCACAATGGGTGATATCATGTATTTAAGGTAAGCTGTCTCTTGTTGTGTTATATACCTGACGAAAATGCCATTTTAAATAAACGGGCATTGAAACGTTGCAATTTAAAATCCTCTGCCTTTGTGAATCATTGGAGTGCCGCACCACCTTGTTCTTGCTGTCTAATCCTTGTGAGGGCACCCGATGTACTAAATTTGCATAAGTGGCCGTGCCGGACCCACTCCGCTCTTTATATATATATATATATATATATATATATATACATATTTAACAAAAAGTGATAAAGGAGCTTAACTTTAGTGAACCAAACAAAAATATAAAGTGCCCTTTATGGAAGTCTTCTCTCTATGTGCACTCCCCAGGTCTTCCAGTGGCTGCCAAATCCTATGTCCCAATAGGGGAAGTTTCTGTGATAGAATAAAGGCAAAAGGGCGTCTCCTAGTAAATAAAATTTAGACTTTTCTAATATCATAGTACCATAATAAAGCCCAGGGAATACCTTTGGGCTAAAAGCGCTTGTGATAGTAGTTAGTCTAGAATCAATTCCTGGCTTCCCCAGTCCTCACACGAGTGCAATATACTAAAAAAGAAAATTGTGCACTATGCTCAAAAAAGGTGATTTATTTAAACAAATATACATATATATATATATATATATATATATGTATATATACAGTACTGTATATAAAAGTTAAACATACAGAAAAAATTTGCACAGAGCTTTAATCAGTTTAAAATAAGCTTATCTGAGCCAGAAGGAACATGATCAAACCATACAGGTCCCAGAACAGGAGTATAATACAGCCTCAACGCATTTCATCCGTCTGTTACTACCGTGATTTCATCAGGAGGATCATATACAGTATACACATGTGTGTGTGTGTGTGTGTGTGTGTGTGTGTGTGTGTGTGTGTGTGTGTGTGTGTGTGTGTGTGTGTGTGTGTGTGTGTGTAGGTGTGGGTGTGTGTCTTTTTAAGACAATTTTCTTTCAGGAAAGATTTAAATTAATTTGTTTTAACTTAGTGGTAAATTAAATACAGTGCCGTTTCTAGCGGCGGGCGAGCCGTGCAACTGCCATGGCACTTTGCGTGTCCTTATCCTCCCCCTCCTCCATCTTCCCGAACACTCCTGCTCGGGGGGCGGGGTTTCGCGGAATGACGCGTTTGTGTCGTGACATCACGACGCAATCGCGTCATTCTGCGAAACCCTGCCCCCCCGAGCAGGAGTACTCAAGAGGGAGGAGCAGACAAGCCTGGAAGGAGGAGGCGGCCTGTGCGAGGGAGGTGAGGCGGCCCGACCCGAAGAGCGGGAAGATCTTCTATGTAAGTAGTCTCTCTCTCTCTCCCTCTCCCTTCCTTCCCCCCCACTTGACACCTGCCTGCCGCACTGTTTAAAATGGGGACACCGGCCTGCGTACTGTGTAAAATGGGGACACCTGCCTGCGTACTGTGTAAAATGGGGACACCTGCCTGCTGCACTGTGTAAAATGGGGACACCTGCCTGCCGTGCTGTGTAAAATGGGGACACCTGCCTGCGTACTGTGTAAAAGGGGGACACCTGCCTGCGTACTGTGTAAAATGGGGACACCTGCCTGCCGTGCTGTGTAAAATGGGGACACCTGCCTGCCGTGCTGTGTAAAATGGGGACACCTGCCTGCCGTGCTGTGTAAAATGGGGACACTTGCCTGCCGCGCTGTTTAAAATGGGGACACTTGCCTGCTGTAATGTGTAAAATGGGGACTTTTGATTTTTTTTTCCCCTGTGGTGGCCGTGATGATATCAGATGAGGCCACGCCCACTGTAATGATACCGCACCCATTTTAATCTGGCCACGCCCCCTGACGGGAGAACACGCGCCTTCAGCGCACGCATGCTTTTTCTTTTTATTGCTATGGGGGGCGCATTTTTTTTATAGCAATGGGGGGGCGCATTTTGAAGTCTCGCATTGGGAGCCAAATTGGCTAGAAACGGCCCTGATTAAATACTTGACAAATTTGTAGCCAATAAATAATACAATATGTTTATTATATTCTGGATAATTAAGGCACCAAGTATAAGGTCACCTCAGAAACAGAATTAACAATTTACAATTTTGATCATGCCCCATATACATACAGGGGCCAATTTATCACCAGCCGCATCTGAGGATGCGGACATAATAAAATCAGCACACCTGCACCTAAGGACCGGTGATCGGTGCTCTGAGAGGGCTTCCCTCAACAGTGCAATGATCACCAGTCCCTTGGAGAAGATGTACTAAGCAGTGATAAAAGTGGAGAAGTAAGCCAGTGGAGAAGTTGCCCATGGCAACCAATCAGCTGCTCTGTATACTTTTATAGCATGCAAATGATAAATGTTACGTCAATGCTGATTGATTGCCATGGCTCGGCAGCTTCTCCATGGCAACATCTCATGTTTGGTAAGTATGATTTTTTTTGTTTTCCTATTTTCTTTTCTACACTGGGATTAGTGGGGTCACATAGCTGATCACACTGCCAGGTGCCTGCACAGCTTTCTCTGTCAGCAGACAGAGAAAGTTGTGCAGGAGGCAGGATATTGCAGTGAGCCCGGTGATAACGCTATCTGAAGATGGTGTAATTATCATTATCAAAGGGCTCACAGCGTTATATATATTTTTTTTTTTTTTTTTGTAAATTCGTACGGATCACAATTCTCATTATAAGTATGGGAAATGTGATCTGATTACTAAAAAAAAATAGAATTAAAGGGTTTGGAGCATTTTTTTTATTTTTTATGAAAACTGCTCCAAAAAACGTTTATTATATTCAGGTGATACTAAAATAATGTGACAGGGTGTGTAAACACCCTTTTTCACATTATTTTTGTAAAAAAATGTTAATAAATCTGCCCCACAGAAACAATTATTATTCAATATGCTATGAAGATTTTTCCCGGTTCTGTTAATCTGCTAATTCTCCAGCAATAAAACCTCCCACAGGAATCAGTGTATTAGTTTATTATACAGCAAAGCTACTGAGCCAATAATCAGACAAGTTGTTTTCTGAGAAACAGCAAACTTTACTGATAGCGGAAAATAGCGGTTCTGCTGTTCTGGTCAGATTGATTCACCTACATGTTCACTGTCACAATGAGAAAAACAAACTCATGAAATTTTGGATTTTCTCACGTTTCCTCTAAATTGACCTCTGTATAGCCAATACCTACACATCTCATGGGATTGCAGGTTATCCTGAAAATGAATTCAATGCAGCAATCTCTTTTTCATCTTCTGGTTGCCTACAACACTCACAGGACTGTTATTCTCTCTGATCTTCAGCCAATTTAAAAAAAAAAAAAAACATTTTTCTTGGATGGTCGTCACTGTCACTGTTGGCGCTCACATATGGTATTGGAAATGTTTTCAAGCCCATATTTTAACCAAATGAAAACGATGAAACAAGCATGGATCCACTATATAAAGGACTGCTGTGTTTTCCTATGATTCCTGGGTGGGAGTTATGGCCAGGCCCAGATTGGCCACCCGATTAACAGGGGAGATCCCCGGTGGACCAGCAGGTGCGCGGGACCGCCTGCCAACTGTGCCCCGCCCCCCTTTTGCTAGTGTGGCCGCTGATGCAACAAAAGGCCCACGCTGCACAGCTGAAAAGGAGGTACATGTGACACAAGTGCCAGTGATGTCTCGCCCCTCGAAGGAAGAGAGGGTGGTGCAACCAGCAGCCTGCCCTCCACACCCTGCAGCGCCATCAGCTGCAGCCTGCCAGCCTGTGCTGAGAAGAGGGGACACGGAGAGGAGACAGAGTGAAACATTGGGGCTGGTCAGGAGAAACAGTGAGTCTGATTGCACTGTTGTTGGTATTTGCTGCAGTTAGTCTTTAAAAAAAAAATGTCCCGCAGCTCACAGGACATTGTTTTTTAAAAGTCTGATAGGGGGACATGGAGATCTACCTTGGGAGGGGGGGGGGTGAGGTGAGGTGATATTCTATAGTATGGGGCGGAAGGTTATTTAGTGGGGTGATGATCTAACTGTGGGGAGGAGGAGTTTATTCTGTGCAAGGGAGAGATGATCTGGGGGGTTGCTAGTTTGTGCTAGGGAGAGATGATCTGTCTGACTGAGCTATTCTGTGCTGAGGGATATGATGATCTATTTGGGGGGCTATTCTATGCTAAGGTATATGATGATCTATCTGGGAGGGGCTATTTTATACTAAGGGATATGATGATCTATCTGGGGGAGGGCTATTCTATGCTGAGGGATATGATGCTCTATCTGGGGGGTTATTCTATGCTAAGTGCTAAGGGATATTATGATCTATCTGGGGGGCTATCCTATGCTAAAGGATATGATGACCTATCTGGGGGGACTATTCTATGCTAAGGTATATGATGATCTATCTGGGAGGGGCTATTTTATACTAAGGGATATGATGACCTATCTGGGGGAGGGCTATTCTATGCTAAGGGATATGATGCTCTACCGGGGGGTTATTCTATGCTAAGTGCTAAGGGATATGTTGATCTATCTGGGGGCTATCCTATGGTAAAGGATATGACGAACTATCTGGGGGGGCATTCTATGCTAAGGGATATTATGCTCTATCTGGGGGTGCTATTCTATGCTAAGGGGTATGATGATCTATCTGGGGGGCCTATTCTATGCTAACTGCTAAGGGATATGATGATCTATCTGGGGGGATCCATCCTATGCTAAGGGATATAATGATCTATCTGGGGGGGGATATTCTATGCTAAGGGATATGATGATCTATCTGGGGGGCTATTCTATGCTATGGGGTATGATGATCTATCTTGCGGGGATATTCTATGCAAAGGGATATGGTGATCTATCAGGGGGGGTATTCTATGCTAACAGATATTTATCTATGATAACAGTTATTTATAAATTTATAAAGGGAGATGATAGTCTATTTTTAGGCCTGGAGACATGGTGGGGTTCAAAGGGACACCCATACCGGGGCCCGAAGATCCAAGGGCCCCGGAACAAAGGAGCACAAAACCGTGACCGGAGCGTCTAATAATGTTTTAATAATGCAGCGCCTAATAATGGTCCAGAAATGAAGTACATGAATTTATTAAAAACAAATCAAGACTACAGAGACCCGAAACACCAGATGCAGGAACTGGATGTAGCCACTGTGTGCTCCACAGTGTATTCCAGCAACCTGGAAGCTATCTGTCTGTCTGTCTGTCTGTCTGTCTGTCTATCTATCTATTTATTTCTATATATGGCATATGAACGACTATGGCAGGCTTTACAATGCCTTAACACAGTGGCTACTAAACGTTCTTTGTATCATGGTACCCTAGGGCACAGGTTCTCAAACTCGGTCCTCAGGACCTCAAATAGTGCATGTTTTCCAGATCTTCTCACAGAATCGCAAGTAAAATAATTAGCTCCACCGGTGCATCTTTTGAAATGTGTTAGTGAGTAATGAATATACCTGTGCACATGCTGGGTGACCTGGAGCTGTTTCGGGTCCTGAGTACCGAGCTTGAGAACCACTGTAATAGAGTATAGCATGAAGTAGCTATGATTGCTTTAAAATTTATTTAGCGAGTGTGCCGAGGATTAAATGTCAAACCAGTTTTAATTGCTTAACTACTTCTGCTACAACACAATACTATATAAACTTTTTAATGTGTTAGGTCCAGCTAATATGACACGCTATGCTTTTTGTTAGTGTAACTCCGCCTACATTACATTTTGAAGTAGTAATCCCACCTACTTTGGTATTGGTTCTGTCTACAGTTGATTTGGTGCCGCCCACACGAGGTCACTTCTAGAAATTTTTCCAGGGCCACTTTTATTTCCCAATCTGCCACTGGTGATGGCAGGAGGGCAGTGACCACCTATCACGTCTTCTCAATACAGCACCATTTGGACTTTCCCCCAGTTACTTTTGCACTGATTATAACTGCAGACTTAATGTTAAGGACAGCTACCAAATGCCAGAAAAAGTTTTCATGCAATTTACCAAAATTTGAATGGATTTTGCCACAAACTTGTGATCTATGCCACCAAGTTTAAAAAATGCAGGTGCTTCTGTGGCAGTGTGCACTTCCACAAAGCAAAGGATGATCCTGTAAATAATCTTCTTGAGGCACTTGTCATCACATACTGTAACATGATTTTGCACTGCTCCTTGTATGAATCTCAAGAGGGTATTGATGAAAAATAGAATAAAAACAGGAAATATTTCTGCAGTTTAATATTTTATGGAATAGTTTGTATTTGTTCCAGAATATTGTGTGGCCATGGTCAATGTTCTCTTATGCCTATCATGGTTTAGTACATTTTACTTACTAAGGGGGACATTTACTAAGCAGTGATAAGAGTGGAGAAGTGAGCCAGTGGAAAAGTTGCCCCATCAACCAATCAGCAGCTCTGTATAATTTTATAGTATGCAAATTATAGATGTTACTTCAGTGCTGATTGGTTGCCATGGGCACTTCTCCACTGGCTCTCTTCTCTGCTCTTATCACTGCTTAGTAAATGTTCCCCTAAGTTTATTGCGCTAGTTAAATTCTACTGAGCAGTGTGATGTCATGTTGTGATGTCATGCGCTTACTGTCATACATATGCATAAAGCTTAATTTATCAAAATAGTCATCGGCTACAGGGACTGCTCGAAAGGGGTGACACCAAGTGCCGACTCTTCTGCAGTGACAGGAGCCAAGTGCTGCAGTGTGATATTTTCCTGCACCACCTGGCTCCTGCCACAGATGACGAGGCAGCACTACACACAGTCCAGTCTCCGGGGGCAGACAGCATCTCCGGGGATGCTGGACATGCCCCGGAATAATAGAAGAGCAAACCTCCCAACTGTCCCGATTTCTGCTGGACAGTCCCTTTTTTTTGGCACTGTCCCACCCATTGACCGCAGTGTCCCGCGATGGGCAGTTGGGAGGCTCCTGTCACCACTGCTCTTCAGATGCTGTGCGCATGCGCACAGCTTCTATTCACGAGGGAGAGGGGGCATGCCAGCAGATCACAAAGCGTTGGGCATGCCCCCTTCAGTGATTGACAAGGGGGCGTGGCTTATGATAGCAGCATCACTGCAAAGCCATGCCCCCTTTTTGAGGCCACACTCCTTTTTACCACGCGTGTGTCCCTCTTTAGACAAAGAAAGTTGGGAGGTATGGAAGAGAGATCCCCCACAAGGTCATGCCCCTTTTATTAGACCACATCCCCTTAAGGATAGGTACACTTCCGGTGCGGGGGGTAGTAATGCAGAGCAGTCACAACACCTGGTGATGGCTCTGTGTCAGGATATTCTTTGCTGAACACAGGATGGTGTGAGCAAAGTACACAAGACTGTGCTCCAAAGCAAAAACTAATATTAAAAATATTATAATAATCTTTTTAAGGAGGAGACTTAATTTAATCTGGTGATCAGTTGGAGGCCATTGCCATCATTGTCAACATTTCTACATCAACCAAATGCCTTTAGTTTGGGAAAGATTTATATATGTGAGAAGCAAATGTGTACAGACCATGATGGTAGAGGAAAGACAGGCATCATAATGCCTTTATTTAAAGTACCTCATATCAGGCCTCATTCAGAGATGGATGGTGCTGCAGGTGCTGTAGTGCCCATTGGCGGAGTTGTGGGTGTGATAATATGCAACTGCTTGTTTAAGCCTTCCACTTATGCAGTAGGGTGCACCGGAGAGTACAAGCACTGAGATGCCGGTTTTCTGTGTTCCTGTATGCAGTTGCAATGCCGGTGATTCTAGACCAGAGGTTCTCAAACTCGGTCCTCGGGGGCCCACACAGTGCATGTTTTGCAGGTCTCCTCACAGAATCGCAAGTGAAATAATTAGCTCCACCTGTGGACCTTTTAAAATGTGTCAGTGAGTAATTAATACACCTGTGCACCTGCTGGGTTACCTGCAAAACATGCACCGTGTGGGCTCACGAGGATTTAGTTTGAGAACCTCTGTTCTAGACAGTACAACATCGACTCAACATTGTATTTACCATCAAAACTTGCATCTCCCTATTTAACTTCTGGCTTTTGAACTGAGGGGTTACACCTGGCAAGCTCTCCACTTGGGGGCCAGTGTTTCTCATAACCCAGACCCCCGAGACCATTATCCAGTTTCCCACACAGAAGTAATGAAGCCCCAAGTTGCAGTCCCAGACTCCACAGACTCCAATAGCCGAGGGCTGCCAATGGGACCAGAGAGAGGCACAGATCTCACTACTGCAGGATCCATGATCTGTGCTGTGATCTCCACTACCTCCTTGCACAAGCCAGGGCCCCTGCTGCTTTTTCACACCCATCGGGGGGGCTTGATGTGTCTGAGTCATGACTCGGGCCTAACATCAAGGTGAGCCGGGAACTGAGGAGAAAAGCACTGGGACCAGGACATGCTTGCCATCTTGCTGCTTGCAGTGCATGTTTCCCTGCTGCTGCAGCTTGCATCTGCCACCGGACTCCCTGTGGCTGTCTCACACACAAAAGTAATGAAGCCTCAAGTTGCAGTCCCAGGTAAGACCCCCACAGACTCCAGTAGCCCAAGGATATCAATGGGACCAGAGAGAGGAACAGATCTCACCACTGCAGGATCCATGATTTGTGCTGAAATCTCCACTGCTTCCTTGCACCAACTGGTGCCTCTGCTGCCTTTTCGCACCTGTCGGGGTGCTTGGTCAGGGCCATCTCCAAGGCCAGGTCAGCTGTGCAATTGCACAGGGTGCCGGTCGATGGCCTTTGTGTGCAGTATTCTATGTGGTCTGGCTGGCAGCATAGAATATGGTGAAAATGTCCCTCCCAAAATGGCAGAGAGGAGCTACATTTAATAGATGGAACCCAGAGGGAAAAGGTTGACAACTGTTGGGAATGCGGCGTTGGCGTTGGCAGTGGCAGCAGAGGGATCAGGGCAGCAGCAGATGAAAAAACCCCTGACAACGAGCAGGTACAGTGCCAATCACAATTTTAATGTGCATTATTACTAAGTGAGGTATGGTGCAAGGGGCATTACTCTGTGGGGCATAACAAGGGGCATTATTGTGTGGGGCATAAATTTGTGCAAGGGGCATTACTGTGTGGGACATCATTTGGTACAAGGGGAATTACTGTGTGGGGCATAATTTGGTGCTAGTGTCATTACCATGTGGGGCATCATATGGTGCTAAGGGCATTACTGTTTGGAGCATAATATGGTATGAGGTATCATCTCCCTGCAAGTCCACACTCATTGCAACAAGGCCATGCCCATTTGCTACTAGACAATGCTCCTTTACCAGGCGTGTGCACATTTTTTTCTTCATGACAATGAGGGGGGAAGGGAGGTGTTTAATTTTTTTGTATTAGCAGTGTGTGCAAAATTGGCTAGAAATAGCTAGACCCCCTGTGGTGGTGCCCGGAAGAAGGGAAAGACTAGGAACTTTGTTATACAATGCCGATCACCATCCTGCCGCCAACTCCTCTACCTGGCTGCTTCCCTACTCCAGGGCAGCTTCACCTACCTGGACATCAGTGGGAATCTATACTGATATTTCAACCTACTGCCTCTCCTTACTGCCATATCAGGGAATGCATCTCAACTGTTCTATTATCTGTAATTTCCCATTGCATGTTATGCTTCTTTAGGGTGCTTATCCTGCCCCACTTTAACTTATGTAGTACGACTTAGATGGCTGCCTGACCTGGTCGTTTCAAGTGCAGAATGAGCAACCTTTTGAGGCATTCATGCAGTGGGTATCATGTTAGCTCACCTTTCTATTTATCTTTGTATGGTTTATTTCCATGTAGTGCTTATTTGTACATTAGTAACATAGTAACATAGTCTGAGGTTGAAAAAAGACAATTGTCCATCGAGTTCAACCTATTTGTGGTCTCCTATGCATGATGACTTGACTAAAATTTCTGACTGATGCTGCTGTCAGCCGTTGCATTTTATCCCTATTTATAGTAACTATAATGCATGACTATGCACCATACCCCTGGATATCCTTATCCATTAGGAATTTATCTAACCCATTCTTAAAGGTGTTGACAGATTCCGCCATTACAACTCCCTCGGGCAGGGAATTCCAAACACGTATTGTCCTTACCGTGAAAAAGCCTTTACGCTGTATTGTGCGGAATCTCCTCTCCTCTAACCTGAGCGAGTGTCCACGAGTCCTCTGTGTTGATCTAACCAAAAACAGGTCCCGCGCAAGCTCTGTGTATTGTCCCCTTATATATTTGTAGATGTTGATCATATCCCCTCTTAGTCTCCGCTTTTCCAATGTAAACATGCCTAGTCTTTCAAGCCTTTCCTTGTATTCCATCGTCTCCATGCCCTTAATTAGTTTGGTCGCCCTCCTCTGTACCTTTTCAAGCTCCAGGATATCCTTTTTGTAGTACGGTGCCCAGAATTGTACACAGTATTCAAGGTGTGGCCTCACTAGTGATTTATATAACGGGAGTATAATACTCTCGTCCCTAGCATCAATACCCCGTTTTATGCATGCTAATATCTTATTAGCCTTCTTTGCTGCAGTCCTACTTTGGGTACTACTGCTTAGCTTGCTATCTATGAGGACACCTAAGTCCTTTTCCAGTACAGAATCCCCTAATTTTACCCCATTTAGTAGGTAGGTGTCATTTTTGTTCTTGTTACCACAGTGCATTACCTTACACTTGTCTGTGTTGAAGCGCATTCTCCATTTGGCTGCCCATGCTTCTAATTTAACTAAGTCGTTCTGAAGAGATAGTAATTGTAATAGTGTACTCAAGATGGCTGCCTTGTCTGGTGCTCTGCATTGAGTGCATGGTCCTGATGAACATGCAAGGATCTCGCCTAGTATTCTTATCTCTTATTATGTGACACCAATTCCAGGAATTGCTTATTATGCCCAGTATTCTCCTACGTATGTGCATCTAAAATGACTGCCTCACCTGGACCCTGAATGGGTAGCATAAATAATCCCACAACTGATGACCCAAAATGGCTGCCACACTGTTTGTAGTATCTTGATGGTCTCTATACTTCATGCAAAGCTAAACCTTATTATGTACTGTGTTATATTCATCCTATATGTTAAGTACCTTTAGTCCTGTTGGAGAAAGAGTGCTATATAAATAAAATTATTATTATTATTATTATTATTATATAAACATGGCTTCTGTGGCAGCAGCTATGTGTCTGAGAATGTAGCCTGCTATCACTGACATGCCTGTGGCACCCTCATAACATGCTGTCATGGCAGATATGTTTTGCAGTCACTTAATGCTACTTCCCAGTAACAACCCAGGAATGTCCATGTACTACTCTATTTGTGATTCCATCATTCCCATTAGCACCTTTGTGTATATAATCAGGGTAAGTCCAGAGGCGCTGAGAGGGGGGGCATAACCTAGACCCGGACTTGTTGGAGGGGCACGGTGGGGGCCTGGGTACCCCCCCCTCCTCATGTATCAACAAGCAACAGCCTCTCTCTCTCCCCAGCAGCCAGCACATGTTGCTGTGTGCTGTGTTGCATGGGTCTAGGGAGCCTACTCCAGCTGAGCTACACTCCTCTTCTGCCTGCAGAAGGCGGTAGGGGGAAATGTGATCACACTAACAGAACCTCCTATGGATCTGCCGCAGGCAACGTTTACAGTATTATTATTATTATTTTTTAAAGGGGCCATGGCTCCAGCAATTAGGCCACGCCCCCTGCATTACCATCCTTCCTCTTTATGCCCTCTGTAAGGCATGTATCTTAGGAGTTTTCAGAATAATTTGCACATGTACAGCAGCAAATAATCGCTCAACTGCACCAACATTGGCATTGCTTTCAGTTAGCGCCCATCACATGGTTGTGATTAAAAAGCTTATAGACCCACAAGATTATTCTTTCTGCAAGCCAGAGAGATTCTTCATAAACAGAAAAGACGACAAAACAACACACATTTTTCATTGGTTTTTAGTAAAGAAGTGAGAAAGTGCACGACAGCACCGGCATTCTTCCAACAGCAAACACAATCTAATTGTGTTTTATTGTTATTGGGTGATATGAATGTAAGTAGCAGATTTTTTGTATACAAAATATTGGTCCTATCAATATTAGTGTACTTGTGTCACTAACCCCATAAATGAAACATTTAATATCATGCAACATATACTGCAGGAGCAGTGTTCAGGTACCTGTGTTGATATAAATGGGCGCATGGCTGTGTAATATAATGGAAATAAACTAGGCAGATCTTTATTTACATCTCCAGCACATCTGATTGCATAGTGTTACTTGGTATAAGGACTGACGCTTGCGCAGTGTGACTGTCACTCTCACTCCTCTGTCCATAAACATTACAGCATATCTCTGTAGTGTTTACACATTGTTGCTGTGTTGACTCTTCTTAGATGTAGGACAGCGCTGACAGTCTGTTTTACTCTAATACAATTTATCTACATTGCTACTCTATTATGTACATATACCATTGGTTTTATCTTTCACTTCACACTGTCCACGTTTGCAGATGGAGGCCTAGGTTACTAGGCAACAGTTTGGCACCATTTTTAAATGAGGAAGTTATAATTACTGTACTGTTTGTGTTGATCTGGTATTTGTTTAGTTTTTTCACCCGGATAAAAGTGAGCTGCATCCAATAGAAAATCTGTCTTGTTTCATCAAAATATCCTATTTTAATTTATTCATATAACATATGTTAACTTTTTAAATTAAACTATATCTAAATTGATATGATAGATGTAAGATACAGGTACTGTATAACAAAAAAAAAGTGCAAACCCTAAATAAGGGAAATACTAGCAAACAATGGGTAATAGTAAGTCAGGAGGGATCCTAACAGTCCCCAGTTAATAGCAGTATCTGAAACCACTATTTCCTGAGGACTGTTAGGATCTCTCCTGATTTACCATTGGAATCAGTGCTTATATATGACTATATGAGCAACACACTCCTAAGAGCAGTTAGTGAAATATGCTCTGCTGTTGTATTTTTCCTTTTGTTACACTCCTGAAGAAGTCCATTTGTATAGAGAAAATGCATAGGGTATTGAGATGCCGTTGTCCATGTGCTAACTGTGTGGATCCTGCCTTGAGCCCACACCCGTAAGGGTGGTGGAGGGAAGTAGTACCATCTCCCGGATTAGCGACATTGGATATTCTGACACCCTTTCTAAATGGTGTAAGCAAATTTTATAGCTTGCATGTGATTTTATCAAGAAAAAAATATTTTTAATATCAACTAATGATTGGCCATTGGGCCCTTATTTTGGGGTGGGGTGATTTGGTGGAGGGATATACTTCCAGAGTGTACAGGATGCACCAGCCTCCACTATCGGGATACCTACTGTATGAGGATTCATACTGATGCAAAAAGACATTTTATTCACTATATATATATATATATATATATGTATTTATTACCAGTTATTTATATAGAACACACATACTCCGCAGCACTTTACAGAGAATATTTGCCTATTCACATCAGTCCCTGCCCCAGTGGAGCTTACAATCTAGATTCCCTACCACATGTACACACAGACACATTGACACTAGGGTTAATTTTGTTGGGAGCCAATTAACCTACCAGTACAATTTTGGATAGTGGAAGGAAACCGGAGACCTGGAGGAAACCCACGCAAGTACGGGGAGAATATACAACCTCCACACAGTTATGGCCATGGTAGGAATCGAACCCATGACCTCAGTGCTGTGAGGCAGTAATGCTAACCATTACACCATCTGTGCTGCCTATATATATATATATATATATATATATATATATATATATTTCATTGGTAGTAAAACCTCTGCGCCTTCAGTGCTATAACAGTGACTGATATTTCAGTGTGAATCTATGCGTACTGAACATCAGAGAAGAGAATGCCCGTAGCAGTGTCTTTCTCAGGAATCCTTTCCTCTGTCTCTTATTCCTTATGTGAATGCACTCATCAAGTGGTGTGATCACATGGGCAGAGAAAGGAGTATATAAACAATGTGCACTTCTTCTTATAAAGTGACAAGTGACATCGTGCAAATTGCAAAAAAGTGCAATGTGCAGATTAGTGGAAGCCACTATAAAAAAATGTGTGACTTTAGATACATAATTATTTTGGCCAATTTACATATGGTATAGTGCCCGCTGGTTTTATATATATGTGAATAATGCTGTAGTCATAGTTTGTAATAAAATATAACAATATTTAATAGTAACACAAATGAACAATACTTCTAACAACATTAGTTAAAACATCAATTCTAGACACATCAGTTAAAAGATCTCTGGTATAAGTGAGAAATACTGTACATAAAATTAGGTATTTATAAGAACAAAATGAGAGAAACCTCCAAAGGTATATGAGCCTAATTGAGCTTTAATAAGTATCTGAAAAAATAAAACAGTGCTCTGGAATGAGTGGATCCATGAGTACTATATTAAATCTTATTCAGTTAAATGCAGGAAAGTCAAATATATAGGACTGCATTTATCTCACCAATTTTGTGGTGTCAAAAAGTCCTGCATTCTATCATGAGCTTTGTACAGTCCAGTGACGTGCGGTGAGGTGAGGCAGAGCATTTCCTGTCATACTAACGTATGTGCCAGAGTTTTGACTGTATAAAGTACATGAAAAATACAAAGAATATGTAAAAAATATCTTCTTTGTATTATTCTATTCATTTTTATAGTCAAATCTCTGGAGTAAAAAGTCTATGGCAGGTGCTTATCTTTTCTGTCCATCTCTGATCCAAATTTCCATGAGTTTATACTGCTGCACCTGTGTAAAATGCCCAGATGTACCAGATGACCAGATGTGTGTAGATCTTGCTCTGGTACTAACCAGTGCATCACCACACATCTCTGTTGCCCACACACATTCTGCAAGATGATACATTGGCATACTCAGTCAGCTGGATTAATTGACAGCTGTAAATTATTGCTTCTCCCTGGAACAGCTTTGAGCTTCTTCCTGGAACCCACACATCTTACAGCACCAGTCTAGTGGTCTCTAGTTTTCCAACAATGGGACTTTTCAAAGTTCAATGTATTAGTCTTAGTTCCACTTGTCCAAGAATATTAACTATTATTGTATTTTATTACAAAATATGGCTAAAGCATTATCCATAAATATATTTTTTAAACAAGTAAATTATTAAATGTAGTGTTGTTTCATTTTCTTCTCTTTTTTATTCTTTTATTGATTGGCAACCACATAACAGTTGCATGGTTCAATCACTTTTATGAACCATTTCCTGCCCCTAGTCTATTGTCTAGGGTATGTTCCTGAGTTTTTTTTTATTTTTATTCCTAGAGATCATACAATAGTAAAATAAACAGTAACAGTAAAATAAACAGTAACTGGGGTGTTCAGTCCGTTACTCCTCCCAGTATATAGTTATTATGCAAACAGGTTACAACAGGTAGAGGGTGTTATTCTCTTCCTTCTCAAAACTATGAATAATATTAGCCAATAAATAACTTTCTACTAAAAATGTGTAACTGTGAATATAAAAGAAAAAAATGTTTCTGAACCAATAATACATATGTAGCAACAGAGAATAAACAACCTAAAAAACAACATAGACAATTTATAAAAAAAAAACCCATAAAAATAAACCATAAAATAATGAAATTATAAAAAATGCAATTCTCACTTAAAGAGCTCATGGAACTTGTTTTCGGTGTGTCTGACTGCTTCCTCAGGCAACTGAGATTGCATCTTTTATTTTTGAAATCATATTACCTTTTCTGTGCTTTCGTACACTTTGTTTAAAAAAAACAAACCAAAAAAACCACCTGTATATAACTTTATTTCATAATTCTATATAATTGCCATTTTTGTAATCATTTTTTAAATTTCTTGCACATTTATTGTTCTATTTATTGGTCTATTGGTTTATTTAAAAAGTAACACCCTTATTCCCAGGGACTAGTAGGATTATAGCTTTCAAGAGATGTGACAATGGCAGTGTAGAAAAGTTCACCACCTCTGGGGCTCCAACCACTGCTGTCCCCATCTTATAATAACTCCTTAGACTGAGAGGTGCAAGTGCTGTGTTGTTTTGGAACAGAGGTGATTATTAGACACAAGCTAACACTAATGGTTAAGTTTTTACATTTTCCAGGTTGATAATGGCAGGAGATTCAGTGCCTTCAGTCAGGTGAGAGTGAGTTCCCCTGAGTTGACAGAGTATGTGGTAAATTTACTAAGATGGGAGTTCTATTTAAGATGGGATGTTGCCCATAGCAACCAATCAGATTCCATGTATTCTCTTTTAGAAGGTGCTAGATAAATGAGAAGTAGAAGCTGATTGGTTGCTATGGGCAACATCCCATCTTAAATAGAACTCCCATTTTAGTAAATTTATCCCTATGTGTGTACGTGTGTGTGTGTGTGTGTGTGTGTGTGTGTGTGTGTGTGTGTGTGTGTGTGTGTGCGTGTATATGGGTGTGGGGGATGGTATCTCTTAAGGTCCATACACACGGTGCGATGTGTGCTTATGATATTGAGTACATAGTCAAAATCATAAGAAAAGCACATATTGCATCCATGTGTATACAGCTTGCAATACCGATGTGTACTCCCGTGGGGTCGGTATTGCAAGTAAAAATAGACTGTGCAGGCATACCAATTTTGAATAGAATGTGTATAAACTAGTTTCTAGTATAAGCAAAATTGTATTTAGTCAAAATCACATATAGTCAACATTGCAAGTACATATAGTCAAAATCGCAAATAAATATAGTTAAAATTGGTGGTTCTGAGCTCCAGTTCAAGGTAAATCACATAGTAAAAATTGGCATTTTGTCAAAATCTGACTGTGTGTATGCACCTTTACAATCTATGATAGTATACAATTAGGCTTTAAAATTATTTGGTAAAGTTTAAGAAAAAAAGGGAAGTATAATTAAAGCAAGGCCGCAACTTCATACATGAAACGTAATTAAAATGTATGAAAGCAAGCTAAAATCATGTGACCTCACTCCTCAAAAAAAAAAAAAGTATAATGCATAATATGACACATGAAACTCATCTACTGACTGTAGTAGACAATATAGCAATACGCTCCATAAGTGTGTATTCTTGGAAAGGTATGGGAACAATATGATTTGCTAAGTGGTAATATTGTAACAGATTACTTGTGTTCTATTGTATATGCGCTGGAACACTTCTAGACAAAGCTATTGTATTTCTGTTCTCTGCTCTTCTTAAGTTATTGAAGTTATTTTTCAGTATGGCAAAGCTATGAACATTTTCTGCATCAATATGCTTTTAATGGACACAGTTGGAATGTAAATAAATGAAGTAACTGCAAAGGTTTCTATTAATTAAATGAATTGTTTTTTTGTCAGAATGAGAGACATAGCAAAACCAATATTGATTTTTAAATCAGTAGGTATGCCTTAAATCACAATTACACACTTCTACCAGACATTATGTATTTTTGGCCTGTTTAACTTTGTTTTCTTTTTAACTCTATCAGTGCTACAGTAGATACTCATCAATACTTGGCACGACCAAATATGGCATTAATTCCACTGAGCGTGCCACCAGTTTTATTTGGTAAAGCCTACCAACAAGGGTGTGGCTACAATAGGAGCAGGAGGTGCAACTCCTACACCTAGTTGCTGAGCCCCTTTGGCTGCTTTTATTTCTCAGCAGTGTGCTGCTGCACTGCTTCACATCTGTTCTGGTGGCTTGCTTCTCCTCCCCTGAGTCCTAACTTATGCTGGGAGGAGGCATGGCTGAGCCTGCTGGGACATTCCCGAACTGCGGCCACGCCCTCCTCCCAGCATCAAGAAAGAGAGCCGAGATAGAACCTGCCAGGACAGTAAGCAGAGCAGCACACTGCTGAGATACTAAAAGCAGGCAACGAGACACAGATGGTGAGTGCCTGCCTGCTGGCACTTGGGCTGGGGTCTTTAGTTAGTCCACGAGGGAGGGGGGGGTTGTATCTGTAGGAGTCCTGAGAGGGAAGGGGAGGGGGGAATTGAGCAGTTAGCCAGTGGGGCCCCATGGAAATTGTGCTGTGGGGCCCCCATTGGAATAGCTACGTCTCTGCCTTCTAATAAAAAAAACATATGTTGCTTTGTTTACAGATATTGCTGTCAGGTAAGGTAAAGTACAGTAAGATTTTATGGGGAGCTTATCTTATGCCACAACTCAGTTAATAGGCTCCACCTAATTGTGTCACAAATCGTAAACATTTTCCAAGAACAAAGTATCCCTAAGAAAGCAGCACTAAGCTCAGAACAATTTTACATAATAAGTGTAGCTAAAGCTCTTTTGTAGCTTGATGTGAAATGGACTTAACTACAAATAGTTAAATAAATATTGACTAATTTGCACTGCAGTATCTTATATAGCACACAGCGCTTTAAAATACATGCTTAATAATTTGTATCAATCCCTCCCCTAATGCAGCTTAAAATTGAAGTTATGTATCACACAGTGTCAGGAACCACGGTTCACGCACTGCTCGCACACACCACTTACCCGCACGCTGGTGTATTCTGTGCCACAGATCAGCGGCTGGTGCTTTCTGTGGTTACTAGCATGATTTCCACTGACTCTGACAGAGTCACATGATCCAGAGTCACATCATCCAGGTATCCAGGTAATTACTTCCTGGTTCGGTGCATGCTGCTGCCGGCAGCAACCAATCAGCGTCCTTCTGGGGGGGATATAAGCAAGCTTCCCAGAGTCCTCATTGCCTTGAACAACTTTTCAGTTCTCCTGGTAGTTCTCCAGCATCGCTCTCAAGGCTCCAGGCTTGCTCCAGCGATCCGTTTACCTGTGTCCTGCTGTACCTGCCTTTCCTGGTTACTTACTGTACCTGCCACCAGAGACTTCCACTATCTCCAGCTCAGTGTGTTACCAGTAGTGATGTGCACCGGAAATTTTTCGGGTTTTGTGTTTTGGTTTTGGGTTCGGTTCCGCGGCCGTGTTTTGGGTTCGGATGCGTTTTGGCAAAACCTCACCGGAAATTTTTTGTCGGATTCGGGTGTGTTTTGGATTCGGGTGTTTTTTTAAAAAAACACTAAAAAACAGCTTAAATCATAGAATTTGGGGGTCATTTTGATCCCATAGTATTATTAACCTCAATAACCATAATTTCCACTCATTTTCAGTCTATTCTGAACACCTCACACCTCACAATATTATTTTTAGTCCTAAAATTTGCACCGAGGTCGCTGGATGGCTAAGCTAAGCGACACAAGTGGCCGACACAAACACCTGGCCCATCTAGGAGTGGCACTGCAGTGTCAGGCAGGATGGCACTTCAAAAAAATAGTCCCCAAACAGCACATGATGCAAAGAAAAAAAGAGGCGCAATGAGGTAGCTGTGTGACTAAGCTAAGCGTCTCTAGTGGCCGACACAAACACCTGGCCCATCTAGGAGTGGCACTGCAGTGTCAGACAGGATGGCACTTGAAAAAAATACTCCACAAACAGCACATGATGCAAAGAAAAAAGAGGCGCAATGAGGTAGCTGTGTGACTAAGCTAAGCGACCCTAGTGGCCGACACAAACACCTGGCCCATCTAGGAGTGGCACTGCAGTGTCAGATAGGATGGCACTTGAAAAAAATACTCCCCAAACAGCACATAATGCAAAGAAAAAAAGAGGCACAATGAGGTAGCTGTGTGACTAAGCTAAGCGACCCTAGTGGCCGACACAAACACCTGGCCCATCTAGGAGTGGCACTGCAGTGTCAGACAGGATGGCACTTGAAAAAAATAGTCCCCAAACAGCACATGATGCAAAGAAAAAAAGAGGTGCAATGAGGTAGCTGTGTGACTAAGCTAAGCGACCCTAGTGGCCGACACAAACACCTGGCCCATCTAGGAGTGGCACTGCAGTGTCAGACAGGATGGCACTTGAAAAAAATACTCCCCAAACAGCACATGATGCAAAGAAAAAAAGAGGCGCAATGAGGTAGCTGTGTGACTAAGCTAAGCGACCCTAGTGGCCGACACAAACACCTGGCCCATCTAGGAGTGGCACTGCAGTGTCAGACAGGATGGCACTTGAAAAAAATACTCCCCAAACAGCACATGATGCAAAGAAAAAAAGAGGCGCAATGAGGTAGCTGTGTGACTAAGCTAAGCGACCCTAGTGGCCGACACAAACACCTGGCCCATCTAGGAGTGGCACTGCAGTGTCAGACAGGATGGCACTTGAAAAAAATACTCCACAAACAGCACATGATGCAAAGAAAAAAAGAGGCGCAATGAGGTAGCTGTGTGACTAAGCTCAGCGACCCAAGTGGCCGACACAAACACCTGGCCCATCTAGGAGTGACACTGCAGTGTCAGGCAGGATGGCCCTTCAAAAAAATACTCCCCAAACAGCACATGATGCAAAGAAAAATGAAAGAAAAAAAAGAGGTGCAAGATGGAATTGTCCTTGGGCCCTCCCACCCACCCTTATGTTGTATAAACAGGACATGCACACTTTAACGAACCCATCATTTCAGTGACAGGGTCTGCCACACGACTGTGACTGAAATGACTGGTTGGTTTGGGCCCCCACCAAAAAAGAAGCAATCAATCTCTCCTTGCACAAACTGGCTCTACAGAGGCAAGATGTCCACCTCATCATCATCGTCCGATTCATCACCCCTTTCACTGTGTACATCCCCCTCCTCACAGATTATTAATTCGTCCCCACTGGAATCCACCATCTCAGGTCCCTGTGTATTTTCTGGAGGCAATTGCTGCTGGTGAATGTCTCCATGGAGGAATTGATTATAATTCATTTTAATGAACATCATCTTCTCCACATTTTCTGGAAGTAACCTCGTACGCCGATTGCTGACAAGGTGAGCGGCTGCACTAAACACTCTTTCGGAGTACACACTGGAGGGAGGGCAACTTAGGTAGAATAAAGCCAGTTTCTGCAAGGGCCTCCAAATTGCCTCTTTTTCCTGCCAGTATACGTACGGACTGTCTGACGTGCCTATTTGGATGCGGTCACTCATATAATCATCCACCATTCTTTCAATGGTGAGAGAATCATATGCAGTGACAGTAGACGACATGTCAGTAATCGTTGGCAGGTCCTTCAGTCCGGACCAGATGTCAGCACTCGCTCCAGACTGCCCTGCATCACCGCCAGCGGGTGGGCTCGGAATTCTTAGCCTTTTCCTCGCACCCCCAGTTGCGGGAGAATGTGAAGGAGGAGCTGTTGACGGGTCACGTTCCGCTTGACTTGACAATTTTCTCACCAGCAGGTCTTTGAACCCCTGCAGACTTGTGTCTGCTGGAAAGAGAGATACAATGTAGGTTTTAAATCTAGGATCGAGCACGGTGGCCAAAATGTAGTGCTCTGATTTCAACAGATTGACCACCTGTGAATCCTGGTTAAGCGAATTAAGGGCTCCATCCACAAGTCCCACATGCCTAGCGGAATCGCTCTGTTTTAGCTCCTCCTTCAATGTCTCCAGCTTCTTCTGCAAAAGCCTGATGAGGGGAATGACTTGACTCAGGCTGGCAGTGTCTGAACTGACTTCACGTGTGGCAAGTTCAAAGGGTTGCAGAACCTTGCACAACGTTGAAATCATTCTCCACTGCGCTTGAGACAGGTGCATTCCACCTCCTTTGCCTATATCGTGGCTAGATGTATAGGCTTGAATGGCCTTTTGCTGCTCCTCCATCCTCTGAAGCATATAGAGGGTTGAATTCCACCTCGTTACCACCTCTTGCTTCAGATGATGGCAGGGCAGGTTCAGTTATTTTTGGTGGTGCTCCAGTCTTCTGTACGCGGTGCCTGAACGCCGAAAGTGGCCCGCAATTCTTCGGGCCACCGACAGCATCTCTTGCACGCCCCTGTCGTTTTTTAAATAATTCTGCACCACCAAATTCAAGGTATGTGCAAAACATGGGACGTGTTGGAATTTGCCCAGATGTAATGCACGCACAATATTGCTGGCGTTATCCGATGTCACAAATCCCCAGGAGAGTCCAATTGGGGTAAGCCATTCTGCGATGATCTTCCTCAGTTGCCGTAAGAGGTTTTCAGCTGTGTGCGTATTCTGGAAAGCGGTGATACAAAGCGTAGCCTGCCTAGGAACGAGTTGGTGTTTGCGAGATGCTGCTACTGGTGCCGCCGCTGCTGTTCTTGCTGCAGGAGGCAATACATCTACCCAGTGGGCTGTCACAGTCATATAGTCCTGAGTCTGCCCTGCTCCACTTGTCCACATGTCCGTGGTTAAGTGGACATTGGGTACAACTGCATTTTTTAGGACACTGGTGAGTCTTTTTCTGAGGTCTGTGTACATTTTCGGTATCACCTGCCTAGAGAAATGGAACCTAGATGGTATTTGGTACCGGGGACACAGTAACTCAATCAAGTCTCTAGTTGGCTCTGAATTAACGATGGATACCGGAACCACGTTTCTCACCGCCCAGGCTGCCAAGGCCTCAGTTATCCGCTTTGCAGCACATCTTGGACAGTCAACTGCTTACTGGAAGTAGTACAAGTGTTCTTCCGACTTCCCCTCTGGGATGACGATCGACTCCCAGCAACAACAACAGCAGCGCCAGCAGCAGTAGGCGTTACACTCAAGGATGCATCGGAGGAATCCCAGGCAGGAGAGGACTCGTCAGACTTGCCAGTGACATGGCCTGCAGGACTATTGGCTTTCCTGGGTAAGGAGGAAATTGACACTGAGGGAGTTGGTGGTGTGGTTTGCAGTAGCTTGGTTACAAGAGGAAGGGATTTAGTGGTCAGTGGACTGCTTCCGCTGTCACCCAAAGTTTTTGAACTTGTCACTGACTTATGATGAATGCGCTGCAGGTGACGTATAAGGGAGGATGTTCCGAGGTGGTTAACGTCCTTACCCCTACTTATTACAGCTTGACAAAGGCAACACACGGCTTGACACCTGTTGTCCGCATTTGTGTTGAAATAATTCCACACCGAAGAGCTGATTTTTTTTGTATTTTGACCAGGCATGTCAAGGGCCATATTCCTCCCATGGACAACAGGTGTCTCCCCGGGTGCCTGACTTAAACAAACCACCTCACCATCAGAATCCTCCTTGTCAATTTCCTCCCCAGTGCCAGCAACACCCATATCCTCATCCTGGTGTACTTCAACACTGACATCTTCAATTTGACTATCAGGAACTGGACTGCAGGTGCTCCTTCCAGCACTTGCAGGGGGCGTGCAATTGGTGGAAGGCGCAAGCTCTTCCCGTCCAGTGTTGGGAAGGTCAGGCATCGCAACCGACACAATTGGACTCTCCTTGGGGATTTGTGATTTCGAAGAACGCACAGTTCTTTGCTGTGCTTTTGCCAGCTTAAGTCTTTTCTTTTTTCTAGTGAGAGGATGAGTGCTTCAATCCTCATGTGAAGCTGAACCACTAGCCATGAACATAGGCCAGGGCCTCAGCCGTTCCTTGCCACTCCGTGTCGTAAATGGCATATTGGCAAGTTTACGCTTCTCCTCAGACGCTTTTTTTATTTTGATTTTTGAGGCATTTTACTGATCTTTTGTGTTTTGGATTTTACATGCTCTGTACTATGACATTGGGCATCGCCCTTGGCAGACGACGTTGATGGCATTTCATCGTCTCGGCCATGACTAGTGGCAGCAGCTTCAGCACGAGGTGGAAGTGGATCTTGATCTTTCCCTATTTTTTTAACCTCCACATTTTTGTTCTCCATATTTTAATGCGCACAACTAAAAGGCACCACAGGTATACAATGTAGATGGATGGATAGTATACTTAATGGATGACGAGTGACGACACAGAGGTAGGTACAGCAGTGGCCTACCGTATTGCTATATACAGTATAATGGACCTGGTGGACACTGTCAGCAGACTGCTAAACTACTAGTATAAAAAAAAAGCCACCACAGGTATACAATGTAGATGGATGGATAGTATACTACTTTATGGATGACGAGTGACGACACAGAGGTAGGTACAGCAGTGGCCTACCGTACTGCTATATACAGTATAATGGACCTGGTGGACACTGTCAGCAGACTGCTAAACTACTAGTATAAAAAAAAGCCACCACAGGTATACAATGTAGATGGATGGATAGTATACTACTTTATGGATGACGAGTGACGACACAGAGGTAGGTACAGCGGTGGCCTACCGTACTGCTATATACAGTATAATGGACCTGGTGGACACTGTCAGCAGACTGCTAAACTACTAGTATAAAAAAAAAAGCCACCACAGGTATACAATGTAGATGGATGGATAGTATACTACTTTATGGATGACGAGTGATGACACAGAGATAGGTACAGCAGTGGCCTACCGTACTGCTATATACAGTATAATGGACCTGGTGGACACTGTCAGCAGACTGCTAAACTACTAGTATAAAAAAAAAGCCACCACAGGTATACAATGTAGATGGATGGATAGTATACTTTATGGATGACGAGTGACGACAGAGAGGTAGGTACAGCAGTGGCCTACCGTACTGCTACATACAGTATAATGGACCTGGTGGACACTGTCAGCAGACTGCTAAACTACTAGTATAAAAAAAAAAAGCCACCACAGGTATACAATGTAGATGGATGGATAGTATACTACTTTATGGATGACGAGTGACGACACAGAGGTAGGTACAGCAGTGGCCTACCGTACTGCTATATACAGTATAATGGACCTGATGGACACTGTCAGCAGACTGCTAAACTACTAGTATAAAAAAAAGCCACCACAGGTATACAATGTAGATGGATGGATAGTATACTTTATGGATGACGAGTGATGATACAGAGGTAGGTACAGCAGTGGCCTACCGTACTGCTATATACAGTATAATGGACCTGGTGGACACTGTCAGCAGACTGCTAAACTACTAGTATAAAAAAAAAAGCCACCACAGGTATACAATGTAGATGGATGGATAGTATACTTTATGGATGACGAGTGACGACACAGAGGTAGGTAGAGCAGTGGCCTACCGTACTGCTATATACAGTATAATGGACCTGGTGGACACTGTCAGCAGACTGCTAAACTACTAGTATAAAAAAAAGCCACCACAGGTATACAATGTAGATGGATGGATAGTATACTTTATGGATGACGAGTGACGACACAGAGGTAGGTACAGCAGTGGCCTACCGTACTGCTATATACAGTATAATGGACCTGGTGGACACTGTCAGCAGACTGCTAAACTACTAGTATAAAAAAAGCCACCACAGGTATACAATGTAGATGGATGGATAGTATACTACTTTATGGATGACGAGTGACGACACAGAGGTAGGTACAGCAGTGGCCTACCGTACTGCTATATACAGTATAATAAACTTGGTGGACACTGTCAGCAGACTGCTAAACTACTAGTATAAAAAAAAGCCACCACAGGTATACAATGTAGATGGATGGATAGTATACTACTTTATGGATGATGAGTGATGACACAGAGGAAGGTACAGCAGTGGCCTACCGTACTGCTATATACAGTATAATGGACCTGGTGGACACTGTCAGCAGACTGCTAAACTACTAGTATAAAAAAAAGCCACCACAGGTATACAATGTAGATGGATGGATAGTATACTTTATGGATGATGAGTGACGACACAGCGGTAGGTACAGCAGTGGCCTACCGTACTGCTATATACAGTATAATGGACCTGGTGGACACTGTCAACAGACTGCTAAACTACTAGTATAAAAAAAAGCCACCACAGGTATACAATGTAGATGGATGGATAGTATACTACTTTATGGATGACGAGTGATGACACAGAGGTAGATACAGCAGTGGCCTACCGTACTGCTATATACAGTATAAAGGACCTGGTGGACACTGTCAGCAGACTGCTAAACTACTAGTATAAAAAAAAAAGCCACCACAGGTATACAATGTAGATGGATGGATAGTATACTTTATGGATGATGAGTGACGACACAGCGGTAGGTACAGCAGTGGCCTACCATACTGCTATATACAGTATAATGGACCTGGTGGACACTGTCAGCAGACTGCTAAACTACTAGTATAAAAAAAAGCCACCACAGGTATACAATGTAGATGGATGGATAGTATACTTTATGGATGACGAGTGATGACTCAGAGGTAGGTACAGCAGTGGCCTACCGTACTGCTATATACAGTATAATGGACCTGGTGGACACTGTCAGCAGACTGCTAAACTACTAGTATAAAAAAAGCCACCACAGGTATACAATGTAGATGGATGGATAGTATACTTTATGGATGACGAGTGACGACACAGAGGTAGGTACAGCAGTGGCCTACCGTACTGCTATATACAGTATAATGGACCTGGTGGACACTGTCAGCAGACTGCTAAACTACTAGTATAAAAAAAAGCCACCACAGGTATACAATGTAGATGGATGGATAGTATACTACTTTATGGATGACGAGTGACGACACAGAGGTAGGTACAGCAGTGGCCTACCGTACTGCTATATACAGTATAATGGACCTGGTGGACACTGTCAGCAGACTGCTAAACTACTAGTATAAAAAAAAAGCCACCACAGGTATACAATGTAGATGGATGGATAGTATACTTTATGGATGACGAGTGACGACACAGAGGTAGGTACAGCAGTGGCCTACCGTACTGCTATATACAGTATAATGGACCTGGTGGACACTGTCAGCAGACTGCTAAACTACTAGTATAAAAAAAGCCACCACAGGTATACAATGTAGATGGATGGATAGTATACTTTATGGATGACGAGTGACGACACAGAGGTAGGTACAGCAGTGGCCTACCGTACTGCTATATACAGTATAATGGACCTGGTGGACACTGTCAGCAGACTGCTAAACTACTAGTATAAAAAAAAGCCACCACAGGTATACAATGTAGATGGATGGATAGTATACTACTTTATGGATGACGAGTGACGACACAGAGGTAGGTACAGCAGTGGCCTACCGTACTGCTATATACAGTATAATGGACCTGGTGGACACTGTCAGCAGACTGCTAAACTACTAGTATAAAAAAAAAGCCACCACAGGTATACAATGTAGATGGATGGATAGTATACTTTATGGATGACGAGTGACGACACAGAGGTAGGTACAGCAGTGGCCTACCGTACTGCTATATACAGTATAATGGACCTGGTGGACACTGTCAGCAGACTGCTAAACTACTAGTATAAAAAAAAAAGCCACCACAGGTATACAATGTAGATGGATGGATAGTATACTTTATGGATGACGAGTGACGACACAGAGGTTGGTACAGCAGTGGCCTACCGTACTGCTATATACAGTATAATGGACCTGGTGGACACTGTCAGCAAACTGCTAAACTACTAGTATAAAAAAAAAAAGCCATAGGAGTGTTTTTCAGGCAGACAAACGTATACTGGTGGTCACTGTCAGCAAAACTCTGCACTGTACTCCTGCTATAGCTGCTCCCCAGTCCCCACAATTAAGCAGTGTGAGCACTCAGCACAGATATATCATGCAGCACACTGAGCACAGATATGGTATGGAGCGTTTTTTTCAGGATGAGAAGAGAACGGATAAAAAACTGGTGGTCACTATCAGCAAAACTCTGCACTGTACTCCTCCTAACAGCTGCTCCCCAATCCTCCACACAATAGTAAAATAAACAAGCAAAGCAAAGCAATCAGATCAACTGTCTCGTATAAACGGAGAGGACGCCAGCCACGTCCTCTCCCTATCAATCTCAATGCACATGTGAAAATGGCGGCGACGCGCGGCTGCTTATAGAATCCGAATCTCGCAAGAATCTGACAGCGGGATGATGACGTTTGGGCGCGCTCGGGTTAGCCGAGCAAGGCGGGAGGATCCGAGTCTGCTCGGACCCGTGTAAAAAAAGGTAAAGCTCGGGTGGGTTCGGTTTCTCGGAAACCGAACCCGCTCATCACTAGTTACCAGTCTGCGATGCTCAGTCCAGGATTCCCCTCACAGGCTCAAGATATCCTCAGCTACCCAAGCACTCCTAAGTTCACCATCTCTGATATACTTACCTTTTCACGTCACCATCGGACTCACTATTGATGGTTAAGCACTTCAGTATAATCCGGTATTAAGCATCCCTGTACACCCGAGTGTCTCACAGCCTCCACAGAGGAACCTGAGCAGAGGGCAGCAACATGCCCGTCAGGCGCAGCGAAGACCATATTTCCTTGGCGGGGATCACTGGCAAAAACCTCTGGCGAGTTAGACTCCGCGCCTCTGCTTCAGGTCTCGCCAATTCTCTGTGCTCACTGTGTAATCTTCTAGAGTGCTCCATCATATGACTTGTCCTTATCTCAAGCCACCTAACTTCTGCCTCCCTGTGCCCTCCACTGGCTCACCCAGGTCATTACCGGGAACACAATCAGACCAGCCCGTGACACACAGACACACATGCATCCACTGGGGTTCATTTTTGGCCTAAGCCACTTAATCAGTACAGTATGAATTTGGATTATGGGAGCAAACCAATATGAACATGGAGAGAACACATGTATTGAAGTTGACCTCCATCAAGTCAAACATGAGTGGAGGTGACGTCCCTCCAATTGTTTTTACTTTGCAGCTCAGCCCTAGGGTACATTTTCAGTTCTACTTCTTTTTACTGGTATGGTAACTGTAAAATGTTACACGTAGGGTGTTCCAATGTATAGATAGAAATGGACAATGTACAGACACCATATGGTCAACATTCAAAGAGTTGACAGGGTTAAAATGTCGACAGTCAAAAGGTTGAAAGGGTCAAAAGGTCAACATATGGTTTTTGTTTTTTTAATGTAAAATTTACAAAAAAATTGCTTCATTTACTATGCATGTCACAATCTATTACCTTTAGTAACCTTGTGGCGAGCAAAGAAGAACGAGCCACCGAGCCTGATGCATGGCAAGTGAACATATTTCACCAAATTTTGGGTAAATCAAAAGGCTAAAACCACAAAAAAAAAAAAAAAAAACTGTGTCGACATTTTGGCCCTGTCGACCTTTTGTCCATGTCAACTTTTGACCCTGTCGACTATATGACTGCATGTCTTCTAACTGTCTTACTTCTATGCCACACCTACATATAGGCAGGTGTATGGCTTTGTATGTCAAATTGACGGGCACAATTGGAGGCTTATTAACACCTCTTGGCCACAAACAGTGTGAGAACAGAAGGGACTTTTTTATGGCAGATAAAGCCATATATTCTTGGTGACTTTAATAACAATATTGGGTGGGATGTGATGTGGCCGTGGGGGTTGCCGGCAGAACTCTGACATTTTTTAAAGTGGCAATCACTTACAAGACAAAACCATGCCTTTTAAGTGATTGCCCCTGTAAAAAAAACTTACAGTGCGGCTGGCAACTTGGACGGCATCACATCCCGCCCATTATGCCTATGGACAGGAAAGACACAAGAACTTGACTGGGTGTCCATTTTCCCCATCTCCCAGACCTCATTGTCTGTTTGTAGACAGTCTTCAGAGGTAGCCTATGTAACATTCATATTCAATTTGGGTTAGCTCAGGTTATTGCTCTTATTTTTAAAAAAATTGTCAATCCCTCATCAGTATTAACAACCACAGTACAGTAAGAACAGCTAACAATAATGGTTAATAGGAATTTTGACCACTTATTTCATTGGGCACTCCCAAAAACAATTCTCTATACAAACTATTTCTAGGACCACATTGGCAAAGAACCTTTTAGGTATTTGCAGCCCTCTTGTAAAAAGAAATATTTATAACTATCCAATCACTATACTCTAATATGACAATTAGCACAACATTGGTATTTGTGTGTGTGTATATATATATATATCATACCTTATATAACAGACCTCCTCAACTGAAAAAGGACAGTGACTACTTATTTAATGGCTCATTCAGAATTTTACGCAAACTCAATGGCTGATTCGGATGTCTGAGGGCTGCGACCATCGTGACCATGGTCCGATGTTGCATCTTTGGATGTAACACTTGGAACTGCAATGGTGTGAGGAGGCGTCTTTTGTCCTCAGGTGCTTCCTGCAGCATTCAAATTTTTTCTCATCGCTGTGTCCAAAGACGCAATAGCTATGAGAATAGCGTCCATCTCTGAATTGGTCCCCTAATCTACAGTTAGAAAGGTGTTTCCTAGAGCATGTATACTAATTTGGTTACTCCTAAAAGCAGTTATAATAATTCAACTGAGTCAATGTACAATAAAGATTAAAAAATATAGTAGAAATAATAAAATTTAATTACAGCGCATAATCTTAATTTGAAAGGATAATTAAAAAATACAATCCTTTTTACCGTAATTTATATAATAATAATAAATCTCTCCTTTAAGTAATTGAAGAAAAAAAAACAATCAGAATGTATACCTAGTATAAAGTGTTTTTTTAGGATTATCAAGTAAAAAGAAAATGACATTCATTAAAAAAAGCTGTTTTCTCAAGTGCAATTTAGCTATAATTGCAATTTTCCAAACAAAGCTGTGTGCAATACTAACTTCAAAATGAGTGTGACAATTGCAATAACAATAGACATATAATGTGCATTTACCTTCTGTGTTGGGCATCACAGTGATGCAATTGTTAGCTCTGCTGCCTCATAGCTCTGTGGTCGTGGGTTAAATTCCAAAGATTACCCTATCTGTGCAGGGTTTGCATGTTCTCCTCATGGGTTTCCTCCTCTACTTTGATTTGCTCCCACAATTCAAAACATTCGAGTGGGTTAATTGGTTACTAACAAAAATTAACGCATGAAGTAAGGGAAGATAGGGGCCCATTTATCAACGAGTTTAACTATTTAAAACTTGTTGCGTATGATAAATTGTGCTTCTGCCAATCATCTCTTAACTATCATTTTTAAAACACATGACAGTTAAGAGCTGATTGGCTGGAGTATCACTTATCATATGCAATGGGCTTTAAATACTTAAAACTCATTGATAAATGAGCCCTATAGATTGTAAACTCCACTGGGGCGGGGAATGGGGTGACTGACTACATTTTCTCTGTAAAGCAATGCAGAATATATGTGTGCTATATAAATAACTATAAATAAATACATTGTGAGTTTGTAGTTTGCATGTGTAGCTTCCATGTAAAATACTAACATTCAGTAGTTCTTATATGCCAGTGGTCCCCAAGACACCACAACAGTCCAGGTTTTAGGGACAGTTATCCCTAAAACCTGCTTGTGAACAGATGATATAATCAAACTGACTGAGGTACTAATCAAGTCACCTGTGCCTAAGCATGGATATTCTTAAAACCTGGACTGTTAGGGTGCCTTGAGGACTGTGTTTGAGAACCACTGTTACAGATGGGTCCACGTTTATCTTGACCTTTAATAGGATTAACTGAGACTGGCCAGTCGGACTTAATCCCCTGCATTAATGACTTAATCCCCTGCTGAATTGTTCTCTGTATTGTGTTGCAGCTGAGAACAATAGATGAAGGGTTTATGTTAATAATCCATGTTGTGCCTAGGCGCAGAAAACTAGTCAAGATAACCGTGGACCCATCTGTAAACTGTATGCAAAAGTTACTCCCTTGGATCTGCCCCACTGAGGGCCTTAGCTGTCAGAATCAGCTACCCACCACCCCCACCCCCACCCCCCAACATTTGAGAGGCTCCAATGATCTTGGTCAGTGTCAGGATGGTGATAATCCTACTTCCAACTGCTCAACCTCCTACCTCCCCACAGCCCTTCTCCGCCTGCCTCCTGGGCCCTCCTCCCCCATGCACCCAGCTTCAGCCCCTACAATGTGTATTGCCAGTTACTGTGGGACCAGCCCTGCATCTTTCTTATTTCTCGTTTCATATGTTCCTCCCCTCTTCCTCCTCAGCTCCTCCTTCATCCTTTCCCAACGCCCATCCTCGTGACAACCCCAAATAATGGCAATAAGAAATTCTATTAAACTGTGTATATGTGTAGATAGATAGATAGATAGATAGATAGATAGATAGATAGATAGATAGATAGATAGATAGATAATATCATCAGGTAGGTGGTGTGGTGGCTGTTAAGTCCAGCTTCCCCTGAAGGGTTACATTCAGCAATTTATTGGCACCACAATAAATGTATACCTTAGCCCCCTCCCAACCTACAAATGTTGTGGTGTCCCTGGGTGGGGTAGATGTAACATGTGCAGACAGATTGAGATTTGGGTGTGGTGTGTTCAAACTGAAATCTAAATTGCAAACTTAAAATAAAGCTATCTAATATTTGTTGGCTACATGCAAAAACAGTCCGTATTTACCCTGCACAGAAACAATATAAATATATTTGCTCCGCTTGCATGGCAACATGGCTTGGTTCCAGACACAAAGTTACTTGCTTTTGTTGCTTTACTTACAAACATGAATTAGTCCCTTCGTCAGCTGATAGAACAATTTTATAAACAGCTTTGAATTCACTTTAAATGGTATGGATTCATATTATTGCCTGTCATTACTGCATTCAGTATGTTGACATTTATGATGTTGACATAATTAACATGGAAAACTTTATCACAGATTATCAGCGCATGATATGTCGACATAGTGAAAATGTTGAAATTACAATTAAGATTAGGGTTTAGCCATTAGGATTAGGATTTAGTCATTAGGGTTTAGGAGATAGATGGCGGGATGCATCAAAGTTCTCAGAGGTTTGGCTGCATTTTGCTTATGCACCAAACTCCTGAATGTGACACATTCTGGAGCTTAGACCCAGTGGATAACGTCTATGGACTTCTTTTTATGTTTTGCACTGAGAGGGATCCCTCCCAGTGTCCCCCTGCGGTGCATGCATCATATGACACATGCGCTAAAGGACTCCCTGGTCTGAAACCTAGAAGTCCCTACACAGCATAGGACAGCTCTCATCGGGAGAGCTGTCCTTTGCTTAAATCTTCATGCATACGGCGTTAATAAATACTGCTGTCTATGCAATCAAAATCTGATGTTTGATGCATTCAGAGGTGTCACGTGGTGTGGTGACACCCGGTGCGCACCCCTGATCTCCTGGCACGATTGCAGCAAAAAAGGGGGCATGGACTTATATATAGGAGGCGTGGCCTCACTGGGATCCCGGAATCATCACTCGGGGGGCATGCCCAGCATCTCCGGAGATACTGACCTGCCCCCAGAGAAAGTCTCCGTACACTTATGGCTCGTCTTCTGTGACAGGAGCCGGGTACTGTAGGAGACTTTCACACTGCAGCACCTGGCTCCTGTCACTGTGGAGGAGCTGACATTTGGAGTCAGCCCCCACCAGGTGTCACACCCGGGTGTGGACCTCACCCCCCACACCCGCATTGTGACACCACCGGATGTATCCAGCCCAGTAGGAGAATAGAGATATAGCATTTCACCCCAAAAGCAGTGCAACATACAATAAAAAAACAAGTTGTAAAATATACATATCATTATTTTCCCTAAAGACAGTTTTCTTCATATAAAAAGTAATTAAAGTTAAAATTACTAGTCTACAAAACAAAAAAAATTTCAGCAGGGGCAGACTAAGAGAGGAGAGGACCCGTGTGCAGGTGACGTGTGGCCCCCTACTCACGGACAGTGCACAAAGAGTGCAGTAGACTGTGTGGTACATGGCGTCTGAACCTTGTTCCTGGGGACTTCTTTACTGTGCATGTATAAGTCACTGGGAAAATGGCTGTTATGCCATTGGACATAGCACATTTATTTACAGAAAAGATCAGTAATACTACTAATACTGTATATAAAATATATAAAATAACATTGGAGGTCATTCAGAGTTGTTCGCTCGTTGCCGATTTTCGTTATACTGCGATTAGTCGCTTACTGTTCGCAGAGCGCATGCGCTTAGTTATTTTACACAAAAGTTAGGTATTTTACTCACGGCATAACAAAGCATTTTCATCGTTCTGGTGATCGTAATGTGATTGACAGGAAGTGGGTGTTTCTGGGCGGAAACTGGCCATTTTCTGGGAGTGTGCGAAAAAACGCTGGCGTTTCTGGGAAAAACGCGGGAGTGTCTGAAGAAACGGGGGAGTGTCTGGGCAAACGCTGGGT